>NW_025766035.1:0-73993 GCF_003918875.1 Haliotis rubra | reverse complement strand
GGTGCTTGGTTTCGAGGGTAGTAGACCCAAGTACAAAATACTGCACTTTTGATTTTACGATTGTATGCTTATAGTTTTGTTTATTCATTTTTCCATACTGAGCAATGTATATTATATGTCATGAATAAATAATAATTGTGTCTAAATTATGTTTATTTTTTGTTGCATTTGAGCGTTAAGCATATCACCAAAAACGCATCCCTCGTGTTTCCTTCACTTACATGCTGATGGCTGGCTATAAAATGCCATAAATTGAATCCATGTGACAGGTCACATTGTCGAAAGCACAACGTCAACATGCTATTGGCTGCCTGGAAGCAGCAGCGACACAGACAAACTATCTACAACAACCTCTGGTGTGGTTACAATGCCAATCCTCGACAGGTCAAAGGTCAGGGTCGACCTCGGGTCACTACTGCTGCGTGAGGAGACCAGCTTCATTCGACTGCGTCATTTGCGTGATCGAACCCTCAGGGCTTGCAGCACAATTACAGCCATTCCTCGACTACGCTGGATCTTGGACCAAACTGTTAGAAAAAGACTAAAAGAGGCGGGACTTTCAGCCAGAAGATCTCCCACAACGTTACGTCCTAATCCCACGTCATGACGCAGAGCGTCTTCAGTGGTGGAGATTGAGAAGTCGATATACCAGGATTCAGTGGAGGGAGAAATTGTTTACAGACGAATCCCGTTACCTGATCGACGTCGTGGGAACGCTACGCCGCCAACTGTGTCCAGCAGGCTGGTCGTTTCGGTGGTGGAGGCATTGTTATGGTGTGGGCAAGAACTCGTTTTGATAGAAGAACAGACAGAAGCGGAAGGGAATCTAACTGGTGCGCTATCGTGATGACATTCTCCAACGTCATGTTGTGACTTTGTAGATATGTCACCTATTAAGCATCTATGGGATGCCCTTGACCGACGTGCTCGTGAGCGACGCGTTGCACCTCAGAACCTTCATAAACTCTATGCCGCCCTTCAGGAAGAATGGCAGAACATCCCACAGGAAACTAATCAACGTCATATTTCTTCGATGCATCGTTGTTGTGAGGCGGTGATTCAGGCTCGCGGCTGTGTCACACGGTACTGAACCCCTCCTCCTTCTGAGATGTGTGAACTGTGGACATTTGGAAAAAACTATCAATTTTGTGATTCATTTGTAAGCATGAATATCTTACCTTTCGATGTACTGCAATAAATCAATATATGCATGAATATCGTTGACTTTATGTTCCCTTTAACACCGGTGCAAAAATAACTGTTTTGAACAGTACATTTCACGCATCAACTGTCGTGGTTGCCTGACTGAAATGACAGTATAATATGTATTTCAGGGATGAAACATAAATTCAGTCCGGCGTTTAACATAGATCACGGTTCAGTCCTGAAGTGACTCGATGTTTACTCGACCAAAGCCAAAGCATATGTTGAATATATAACATCATTTAACCCTAAACATGAAACACATTACATGAAACATAAACATTATTCTCGGCCTTATTAATTCACTAATGTGCTGCACGATATGTCAGAAGAAGTCAGAAGAAATTAAGTTCCATAAATCTATTCTATTTTTATGGTGTACTAATTCAGTTCCAGGCAGCAATATCACAGGGGTGAAAAATGGGATATATTCATCATTTGCCATAACTGTATCACTTAAACAGAGGATTGGGAGATGTACGTGTGATCATACGAGTTATGACTAGAAATATATGTTTTAGGGTGCGAGTTAATAATTGAATCAGTTATCACTAACATAATCGTAGATCATTTGACCTGGATGTCAAATGTGTTTCATTGAAACATTTATCCACCAGTTCGTATGTCATACTTTGATATCGGGAAAGGTTTCCGCATCTGTAAATATGATTATCTAAGCTCCATAGACTGATCTACTTTTTCAAAAGATTTTAGATCCAATCCACAGGTCGTCAATAAAAGACGCTCTTCCTCTGTGTCAAAGCTCGTGTTGCTCAAAGTATAGATCATTGTTGTATAGCTTTAAGTGCTCTCAGATGGTTTGTATAACAAGGAAACCTGGACAAATGGACTAAAGTGACCAAAGCCAACCTTTGGTTGATATAATGACCAAAACTCTGATTCTATGATTTACAAATAAATAGACACATGTGATCACCTCCTCTATAAAAGTAAAATTGTCATTAAGTCAAATAGCGAAAGGCTAACTGATGAGGAAATAAAATAAGGCAATGGATGGTAAATTCAGCTGGCATCTGTCCATTCTGCCTACAGTCACATTCTGCCTACACGTTAAAACAACATGATACGATACTCACATCACCTACCTGGGCGCAAATTTATTTCCGATATGATTACATTAGTCCAGTTATCTTTTTTTTGAAAGGCAAGGTTAAATCCTGAAATTGTCAGAAAAACTAGCAGTGCATAAAGAAGCTGATAGGAGCAGGGAGGGTAAGTATGTGTCGTGAATTGTTTTGCGAGTAATGGAGTTGTAAAAATCAAAGTGGAAGTCGAGTGAGTTGCGACCAGGTGAAATATCACGGTGGAAGCAAAATGGGGAGATGTACAATGGTGGTAGTTTATACGAGGGTAATAGTATCTGTTAAGATTGTGTAAGTACTTGGCGTATGTTATATTTTTTAAGGAGGAATGTAGAATATGGATGTGTGGAAGGACTGGGGAAGGTATATGTTTGAGATCGTTAGTAGGAATGCGAGGACGCACATGTCAAGGCTTAGAATTACATAGGGCAGAAGTATTGGTGTATTGTCTCAAAACTTCTGATCAAAATGAATAGATTATAAAAAACGGAGAAAATGTACCATTTTCATATGAAATATATTTTGAAGCTAAACCATTTAGGGATACAAGACAAAAGGCAACAAGACAAATTGAATGGCACTTAGGACGGGTGGCAAAAGAAAGCAACCAAATACATATGGGTTACATTTTACGGGAAAAGAGATAAAGAAAACGAATAACATAGATTCTGAACGTTTGGTGACAGTATCTGTGTCTTGTATGACATCCTACCGTCCTAAGACACGAAAACCCATTTCTGCCATAGATCACTGCACCTTGTCCGACAGGTTTGGGCGTTGTTTATCTGTTATCCAAGAAGAATCCGGAGATAATTCTGTATGCGAGATCTGTATGTGATGATGACGGGTAGGTTATTCTGTAAGTATGGAGCCTGGCATTGCATAAGTAGAACATTATGTCAGAAAATCGTCTGGACAGTGTATGCCTATAGACACGTCTCAGTCCTATCAACACCGAATGGAGAGAACAACCCGCGTACATGTAAAGTGAATAGATGGTGGAAGTTTTTGGGGTGGCCCACGTTGTCTACAGCTAGGTGCTCAGTTCATTGTCCACCCAGTCTGGTGTAGCCAGAAGTAGTGGTCAGGGGCAACTGAACCCTAAGTTCCTGTAAATGACCCGGCTAAGCAACAATCAACATCATTCCAACACCCTCGCTATCTGTTCTGCTGTGTTCTTGGATGATTAACGTGTAGTCTCTGAAACCATACAATTTTGACAGAAACCAATAATTAATTTTAAAATGAAAAAGGAGCTCCCGTGACATGGGAGATTTAGAGTAAATCTAGACATGTTTCATTTAGGCCATTTCATTGCAGATAGGGCAGAAAGCATCAGATTTATCATCTAACTAATTGTTACTTAAAAACACAGACCTTTAAATTAGGAGGAAAAAGAATGAGACAAATGTTGTTTTGTGTATTATCTACCTAAAGATATACCGTATTACACGCAACTAGCACTCTCTCCCAAATATGAGCGCCCTCTATTAGAAATATGATGCATATACTGCCCTCATCCCCCATCCTGTCATACGCCATTTAACCTTTAAAATGATATTCCAATTTGTATTGTGATGAACAACTGAACGAAGTACCATACCCACGTATGATGCGTTTGCTACGCGTGGTGATAGCTGTTGACTGACTGATTTGTGTGATTGGGTTATCTGCCTAAATACAATTTTAGTCTGGTCGTTCATAGAGAACAGGCTTATCTGGAGTTGATAATGATTCTCATAATTTCCCCAAATCGTGTTATTGCTCTCTTCTCGCGATATCACGAGTAACTACTGCCAAGCAAAGTGTTTCGTAAAACAGACGCAATTTGTCTGCATTATGATATTCACATCACTGTCTATTAACTAAAATGCATTAAAAGGCTACACAGTCACTGCGATTTAAGATGGACATAGAATGATAACTCCACAAAGTATACCAAGACGTTGTAACACTTTGAGGTCGAGGTAAAACTGTATATATATATACTGAAAGCCATTAGAAACGCAATTGGTATTTGTTGTCCTGGAACTTACGAAAGTTCTATCTACGATTTTTTCCTACGATACAGAGGATGTAGGTATAAAAGGCTGTTATTCTGGTCCATTTCGAGTTCGACTCCCCGAGCATTCCTCTCACATGAACTTTGATGCTTTAATCTGAACCTTTGACAGTTCTCGTAAACACAAACACATTCATGAAACAAGTTGAGCACGTGCATTACGTGCACCTAGGCCCCTTAAAGGCACAAGGAATTGTGAAACTCAATCACTGAGAAAATGCCACGCTTGACACAAGAAGAAGAAAGGAATAAGGCAATCGGCATGGTCAGCCAAGGTGCTTCAGATGTGATGATTGCCAGGCACTTTAATGTGCATCCATCCACTGTTGGTCGACTTAGACAACGTTTTCGGGCCACCGGAAGTGTTGCTGATCGTCCACGGCCTGGTGCACCACCTGTGACGTCGGCTCGACAGGACCGCAATATCCAAGTTTCATACTTGCGAAATCGGTTCCAAACAGCTGCTGATACGGCAAGAAGGACGATTGGGACAAGACAACGTCATGTCGGCGCCCTAACGGTGTGAAGACTTTCAACATCCGGTGTCGTCGCCTGTACCGTGGTCCAACCATATTGCATTGGCAGAGACTTGCCAGACAGCGGTGGGCAGCTAATGGGGCTTAATCTTGGCAAAAGGCCATGGCGAGATGTCATTTTTGCAGATTAATCCAGGTTTAACGTATCCTTTGCAGCTCGACCTAAACGGATTTATCGACGTCGAGGAGAAAGAATTGAGCCAAAGTGTGTTCTTGAACATGATCGTTTTGGAGGAGGTGGTGTCATGATCTTGTGTGCTATCAATGCCAACTTCCGATCCCTGATGGTAGTGGCTAAAGGCAATCTGAATGCTCAACGTTATGTGGACAATATCCTTCGTCCGGCTGTACTCACAATGGTAGATTAACATGGCGGTCGTAACCATTTTGTGTTTCAGCATGATAATGCACGTCCCCATGCAGCCTGGGTAACAAGGGGTTTTTGGAATAATGAGAATGTTCGTGTGGATGGACTGGCCCTCATTGGGACCAGACATGAACCCAATCGAGCATCCAAGGACAGTTGCTGAATTGACACAGGCCCTTCAACATCACTGGTAGACCATCCCATAGCTGTTCCTCAGAAATTTGTGTCATTCAATATCCCGGAGACTTCGAGCACATCTTGCAGCACACGGCGGACACACACGATATTGACTGCAAGTGGACCCTCCTTCATTTGATGATGTTGTTGCGTCACTGATGTTGTTGTTGATTGGACAGTTTCAGATGAAATTATTCACAGATGTTTGCTTAAAACATATCTGCCAGTTACATTTATGTATGTTGACTTGAGTGTGAGTAAAGAAAGTATGAATACCAAATTGGGTTTTAATGGCTTTTCAGTGTACTTACTTTCTCAAATACTTACTGTTGTCAAATACTTTGGTGACATGCCACCTCCAAACCATTAAAACTTTCCTATTGAGCGCTTTCTATCATACATAGACTCTCAGTAGTGCAGAGCACCAGCATCTCTGTCGATGAAACACGTTAGGAATGCATGATATTATGTTAAAAAGGTCAAATAATTTGGGGTCAAAAGAAAAGTTCCTCAGTTATGTTTCATCCTTGATCAGATTACTTGACGTGAAATTCGACAGTGATGTCGCATCTGCAGAAGTCCATGTGAAATCTCATGTGGGTTGAAATTGGGATTAAGGATTCGCAGTTAAGTTTATATTGGGATAGGAGGACACATATTTCACACACTTAACCTGAATGTATTTTGTAAGTGTTCCTGAAAAAGGTGCTATAAGCTCCTGGTTTCATGTTCTATTCATGTGTCCAGTCACATGTCAACTGGTTTCAGACATTTACAACTTTGGGGACATCTATAATTCTATGCTTACATTTATCTATGCCTAGAACTAAAATCAACCAAATTAAACAGGCTCGACTTCAGCCGTTCTTTCATGAATTGTTAGTGTAACAAAACTATAATTTGAATTAAGAGTTGTTTTATAACTGCCAAGTATGAAACCCAGTTATATTTTGTTTCACTATATTTACATATTGTGTTCATGCTTGTCACAACTGTGACAAAACACTCATAACCCACAACATGTGTACACAGTCTGCAACAGGCAGAGGTCAGGGTTCGTGTATATCAACACGCGTATTGTCAGCTGTGTGTCGGATGTTTCCAGAAAAATTTAGACAACGCTGCTGAGAAGGAAGAAGGAAATGTCAATCTATATGTAAATACATGATTTCAAAGCACCTGGGCATGCCACATTTTGTAAAAGGGTGTTCTTTTGTCCCAGTGAACCATAACAAACTTAGTTGCCACTTTGAAACTTTGAACGTATCGACAACACTAGCTGGTACATTCGATGTCTAGTAGAAGAACAACATGTTCCCTGGTGTTTCGATAATTACTCCAATTTCTAATTTTCTTTGGATCACGTGTACGATGAGATTACTACGGGAGCGGCAACTCCAGGATATTTTGAGATATTATTCAGTTACATATAATAGGGCATGGTCCATGTAGCTTAGATCCAACAGTCGTTCGTAAAAGCATGCCTCTGATATTTACTTTAACAATTTTAATGATTGTATATAGATTTAGAAAATGATTATTCTATTCACAACGTATCATGAATGGCCCAATTCCCTGCAAGGTAGACTTCATAGTGGTTGTGTGGTAATGAACATTTCAGTGACAAAAAAGAAGAAAATGTATTCTGATATCGTTGTAACTCATACGAAAGGTATTTTGACATGACACGTCAGGAATGTCTGCCTGCAATTGATATGTTTGAAGTTGGAACGGGCACTTGACGTTTTACAGTCAGTAAGTAGAATTACAGTCACGATATCGTCAGACAATACGTTGCATTACGGAGCAGGGCGTCGAGTTATCCGACAGATGATATCCCTACCTTTATCAGGATCGCAAGGTCCGTGGTTTGAATCTCGGCAGGACGCTCGGCAATTTTATACCTAGATGTTTGTGTTAGTCTCTGAGTGAGATTCCGTAGAGACGAATAGTTTAGAGTGGTTGTTAGGCTGTAGGGAGACGTATGCGTTTGTGAAGGAATTGGGAAGAGAGTGGCCAGGTAATGTGTTACTTTCGTTGTCAGACCTACAAATACGAATGACAGGATTTTACAAATTACACTACATTATTGGATTATGTATAGAGATAACTTTATTTTGTTTTTATTATTTTCAAAATAACCAATGTCAACCCAATCTGAACCCAACTATACTGCAGTTTTGAAGTAAACTCGTACTAGTACTTTTAGGTATGTGGAGCAAAATTGGCCCAGGAATGATTACGAGAAGACAATCAAACGCACCTGGGGGTGGAATGAAAAACTCACACCATGTTTCACACATGGTGGAAATGGCAAAATCCAGGCCGTGCAAGAAAATACAGGACCATGGCCAGCCATCACATTTCACCTTTTGGTCACAGCAACACAACTGACGACAATAGATTGAGAGTCATAGGGATGCAGTCTCTGGTCAGCGGGCTGTCTCTGGTCATCGGGCTGTGGGCACGTTACACTGCCACTGGAAGAGACCATGCATGACCGGCGGATCATCACTGGAGCCCTCCGTGATCGTCGACAAAATGCAACACAGCCACAGCAAGTACACAGACAGGCCACGGGCACCCGCATCTCCACACAGACTATACGGAACCGTCTCCATATTGCACACCTTCAAGCAAGGCGACCATGCATCCCGTTGCCCCTAACAAGCCACCACAGGCAGGCCCAGAATGACTGGTGTCATCGTCACCAACGGTGGAACAATGCCCGATGGTCCCATGTGATGTTAGTGGTGATCAATATGGAAGGGGGTCTGTTATGGTGTGGGATGGGATCACGATGACGTGCAGTACCGACATCTGCCAAGGGAGAGTCTCTGGTGTCTGCTACCGTGACCACATCATCACGTGACACGTCCTGCAGTTTGCATGCCGCCACGGACAAGGTTTCATTTTCCAGGATGATAACGCCAGGGCTCACCATGCTCGCATTGTCCTTGATCATTAGATATGCCTCGACGACGGAACGAGTAAAGGAGCGGCAACCCCTATATTCCCAATCAAAACAACTGGATATATAACGAACTATTGCATGCAGATTAAGAAAAATAAATCATCGTGTAATGGTGGTGTGTTAGATTTGGATCAATAGATGCTATGACATTTTGAACCCCATCACAATATTGTGTCCCCTCGGACATTGCTTTATGTCAGTTTTATACCAGGATAGATCTAGGGACCTTTTACTGTATGACATCCCCGCGTAACAGATGTATCCTGGTGTCGGACGGTTACAATACCCACAATAGCTTCCAGAATCTCACAGTGTGAAATCCAGTGTCACAGATATGAACTGGAACTAATTTGTATGTATAAAAGGATAGAATATCATTTAACAACACATTGTTCAAAAGAGCTAGAAACCACCATTAACTAAAGTTGAACCATCACACTAGGGACTTGCGATACTTCTACTACATGTGTGGTTTCCCATCAGGATTTAAACTATCGTTTACGTTTCTGGCGATTGTACCGAGTTTTAGACATCAACTGAAATTGTCAATTACACTGCGATGGCACAAATAACATTTATTTAAGTAAAGGCCTTACGGTACCCACCAAGGGCGACAATACTTTTACAGTATTTCAACCTCAGTCTGGGACACAGCCACTAACAAACTACATGTAGCTTCATTCTTCTACGCAGCCGTTATACTAGTATATGAAGCAAAATAATGTTTATATGAGAATCGATTCCTGTTAAAGAATCTCTTATAGGTGAAGATTTGAAACATGGATTCCTTTGTTACGGAAATATCCGTAAAGTCAGGCAATTTTGTTGTCTTAAGGAACAGAGAATGGAGGATCTTCACCTTTAAAGAAGTATCAGGGAGTATATTGAAAATGGAAAATACGACAAAATGACGTCTTCATATCTGGACTGACAACCCAAGTAGGTGAAACTGACAGTCGGTGCGTGAATGAGTGTAGCTTTACGTACTATTCCACCAAACCAAATTGAAATTGTCACTTTAACATATGTTTCTCCGATAAAACAAACTGAAAATGACATTTTGGTAACAATTTGGTAACAAATCTCCAAAATATGAGCAATACCGGAAGTTATGGTTAATTTTGACTACGCTACAAAATGTGATTGTCACAAAGTTATCAAATAATAATGGTTGGGATTGTATGAACCGCCACTGTCCAAAGCACGGTTAACTGTGCTGTTGGTTAACATCTGTCAGTCTCCCCGTCATGCTGACAATTAAGCGTCAAATTCTCTGCCAGACTTCATGCAGTGTCGTGAATACACAATGCCATTAAGAAAGTGGTCAAATGTAACATATTTTATATTTGGGATTACACTTTCTTAGAAAAGTATAGATTCTATTACCTTTCTTGGTTGAGTCCACCTGGGATTCGAACCCACACCCTCAGAGTCAGGCACGTAATCGCCAGCACACAAAGTCAGCCGCCTAAACCGCTCAGCCACCGTGACTTCTACATATTTCATGCAGTGTCTTCGCCAATTCCTGCAAATATTAATCAGGACCATCTTAAGCTTAAATCTTGCTTGCAAGATAATCCCAAGAATGGTAGATAGGGTTAATATCAACCCTTCTTGAGGGCTATGGTAATGTTTCGATTCCCTGCAAATGGGTGATAACAGCTCCAAAAGGAATAATAATCGACTGACAAGAGGTTATCAAAATCTGGCACGACAGTAGTGTAAAGTACTTTGCAAAACCTACACAAACGTCTCTCAAGCACATTCGTGCCTGGCGTAATAAATTAAGCAACGTGTTTAATACGTAGTTCCGACCTGGCCAGCAGCAGAAATCCAGTCTTATATTGTATGTTATTATTCTCATCATGATATAATGTTAAGAAAGATTGAGACTATCCACCCTGGTAATTATTGTCTGTTAACCCAACTTTTTGGACACCCCCTATTTTATGAAACATCTTCCAATGAACACCAACTGACCACATGCCATTAACGTATATCTTAATGACCCCCTTTGACGTAATAAGAAAACATAGTTTTAACTTTGTTGGTCACTTGGGGAAAAAGTTACTTAAGTAACTGTCATTAAACTTTGTGGTTTTGTGGTGGCAAGAGACGGGTAGTAGTCGCAGTAAACGCAACAGCTTACGGATTCTAGCTTAGCGCAATTCACGTGCATGACCCTGGGTCATCATTGCAAGTGACTTGGAAGCATAGAGTTGTTACCCTCGGATAATTTCCCCAATACATTTTCGCACATTGTACCCATGTTTGGAATTAAACCCGGGTCTCCGGCACCATGAGAAAAGGTTTTAAACAAAATACTATCTCACCGACCCTTTCCGAGTTAGAATTGTTTAGATGTCTATTCTAGCGTCCGAGTCAGATTGTCAGGAGTAAGGATTGTTCAGATGTTTGTTTTAGTATTCGTGTCAGACCATTTGGAGTTCTGGGCGTTAGTGTTTGAGTTAGCGTTTAGCAATATTCTTATTACCAGACAAATTACCAGACAATCTCGCTGACCCTCTCCTCGTTGTATGTGTTGGGGTCCGAGTTAGGGCTGATGAGATGTATCGTTTAGTGTTTGAGTCAGACTATATGGAGATGTATATGTGTGACGTGAGCCTTGAAAGACGTTTTTCTTCGGGAGGGAGTTATTATGTCTGTATAAGATTTATGGTCAAAGATAGCCTTAGCGAAACGTATGTGTTTGTGAGGGAGAAAGGGCTTCGATGATGTACTGGAAAAAATGCGCTGTTTCAAAATATCTATAACTTATAACGTATCTACAACACGCAGCTAGACACGACAGGGTACTCATACCAACATAGTATCTTACATGTTATTCCTCTGGAATGTATACAAGCAAAATGGGGAATAATCTACGCGTGTAAATCTAAGGGCCTGCTTTTCCACTGATGCATCAGGGGAACGGGGACCGCTGGGAACTCTTTGGGGCCACGTAAAGACGGATGGGGTTTTCTTCGTTTAGTTGTATGTTTTAGCTGTCGAGTCAGACAGTTAGAAAATGTCTGTTTTCTGCAAACACCATGTGAGTATACATGCAGATGATAAGAAACGTACGTAGTAAATAATGTAAAGAACCTTTAATGCGATCAGACGTTAAAGTAAGCTGGCTTCTCTTCAGTCTCTATATGTTGAATACATTTGTTTATTTTGAGCTTTATGGTCGTATACTATCGTATAAGGTGAATGCCCACACTGGCCATATCTGACCAGTTGGGGTGACCATGAGGTAGACAAAGTTGAGTTTAGGTGGAACTTGTCGCCCCTTTGCAATTTGACTGCATACATTTATCTTGGATCAGTATCATATTTCGTCTGACAGGCTTTTGGGGTAGGGATGGCCCTATTGGCCGAGGCGCCGAAAATTGCTGTGCATGAAATGACTAAATAATCAGCAGCTAACATTCGCACAAACTCGCACATTCGGACAGGCTACATAGCTTCGTTTCTGACATGTGTAGTTCAAGACTGTTGTAAACAAGGGTTTCCTTCTTTTGGGGATAATTGTTTGTTGTACTATATGTACATTTACAAAAAGCAGTTGGATGCAGAACATCTCTCTCTCTCTCTCTATTCTCCTCTCTCTCTCTTCTTATTCACCCAATAAACCATGTTGTTAGTGCAAACAAATACACATGTGCTAGTATATAGTACTTATGTTCGATATGTGGACGCTGGGAGGGAAAGGAGGGTGACATGTCATGGTAGCTGTTGTTATTTAGTATGACGTGGAGTCATGGTTATACATTGGTGAGCCAAATACCTCTTACGAGACCTAATTATAGATACATATTTGAACGTAGCTTTGTTTCAGGTTTACATGTATAATAACACCTTGTGTTATGGGAGTGCAACACCTAATCAGAAACAAAGTCAAATTACACGCACTCAGAACCCAAAGTGTGCATCGTTTTAATAAATATTCGAGTCGGAGGTCTCTGATCACGTCTGACATTAAACACCACAACCGCGCACACACACGCACGCACATACATACATAATTATACTGGACCTTGTTCATTCACTATCTACTCGTTAAGTCAGGAGAATTCAGTACCAGAATTCTGTTATTTTTACGACAGAGATATAACACAGTCCAAGGCAGAAGCACAGAGATGATACGGGACGGGACATATTCATCATATTCATCACATGCCAAATCTACATTTACACAGACGATGGGAAGATAGACATGTGGTCATCCAAGTGAGGACTTCAGAGACATGTTTTAGGGTGGGAGTTAGGTTATTGTAATATGGATCTCAGGTCGCCGGAGCCGTTTGTTTTAGGGAGCCAGAGATCCTTGGGAGGTATATGCGTTGAGGACAAAATTAGGACAGTGAAAGAGTTAGATCCGGGTGGACGTATGTGTCAGCCAGCTTTTGTGTTTTGGATTTAAACCTTGAGAATTCCATGTGTTATTGTGAGAGTCAGGTCTGCAGAGACTTACGCTTCTTCAGTTAGACTGAGGGGAGAGTTACGTTTTGGGCCTGGGGCGATGTGTGGGGAGATTAGGTTTTGCTATAATAGACTATGCTATAGAATGTACAGATAGTTGGATAAAGTTCACTGCATTATTGTATTATTTAAAGTGACAAATTACATCACTTTTATAATGACCCTATTTACAAAAAGCTAAACTAGCCCATTCATTGCGTATTCTCTGACACAAGTTTCTGTATATGCCACGTGAGATAGGGTCACGTGGTATGGCGTCATGTTATAGCTGCGACATAAGAAGAAAGCACACTGCCATCTACCAACAGCCAGCATACAAACATGCTGAACGTACACAGTAGCATACCTCAGTAACTCTACACATCAGGCCACTACAGGCAGCAAGCAGCTAGCACTACTCAAGTTTTCCGGTTGCGATAATGGCTACAGAGATGTGAAAAACATACTATGGATGAAGACATATGCACTAATACACTAACAACGTATATTACTTATTTAGTTTGAGGTACTTAGACAAACAATGACAACCAAAAGATGGCAGGTGAAGTCATCTTGTCCTTCCTTCCGCCAGGTGTGCTCTCGCTATCTTATTTGGGTGCTGAAATTTCAGCAATAGTACAAAACAGCAAGCTGTCATTCCCCCATACCACACCGAAGAGAAGCATCCACTCTTCAAATCGGTCATTGTCGGAGGCATGCGGTAGCTAGAAGATGTTTGTGTTTGTCTGAGAGTGAGATTCCGTTGAGAAGAATATTTTAGGGTGGGAGTTGGACTGGGGGAAAATGTATGCGTTAGTGAAAAGTACGGTCTGCGTAGACGTATGTGTCAGGTAGGGAGTAGCCAGGTTATGTATTACATTTGTTGCTAGACCTTGAGAAATGTCAACTGTGCATACATGTACCACAGATTACACTACAAATTACAAGACTGAACAAATTACACCACATTATTGCATTATGTATATTCATTACTTTTATTTTGTTATTATTTTCAAAATCAGCAACTCAACCCATTAATCCCGTAAACTCTGAAAAATATGAAAGGAAATGTTAACTATGTAACTAAGAGGCACACGGAGCTTCAAGAAGAGGGGCCTGAGCTTTATGTCGTCAGACAAAGTGACATCGGCCCTTCCCTGGCAGTAAAGTAGATAAGTAGTTTCCGCATTCAGAACACTTTGTCTTTCACAGTGGAAGTAACTAAGCAAGATTATTTATGACAGTACTCTCGAAGAGTAGACGATTACACCCTTTGATTGTAAGCAATGGAGTGTTCATGTAACTGAAGTAAGCTGTAAATGGATGAGCGAGATTTACAATATTCACCAGATCGTAAAATAACGTTGTTTCTTCAAACTATAATCAGGATAAAGTATTTTGAAATGTGTTTGGTGGTTTAGTGGTTTGGTGGTGTTTGGGTTTTATTTAACGGAGAGCCTCATGTATCCTTTACAGCATCTCCTATTTATCAATGAGGAATTAAAGGCACTCACTCACTCACTCATTTACATCTTTCTTGTATTCTGCAATACCCATTGTTATTAACACCAAGCGTCTTTCCAGCTAATACATTTCTGGTGCCATTAGTTAAGCACCGTTGTTTAATACGTAGTTCCGACCTCTCCAGTATAAAAGCTTTGTTCTCACCACGATATAATGTAAAGAATCATTGAGACTATCCACTCTCCCTGGTAATTAAAAGAAGATATAGCGTTCCCTTGTCACGCCGAAGACCCTGGTTCGATTCCCCACATGTATGTGAAGCCCATTCCTGGTGTCCCCCCGCCGTGATATTGCTGGAATATACATTTACGTATGTCTGAATAACTGTGTTGGCTGACATGCCATACCACAATTATCCAAGTTATTGTAACATACGAAGAGACATATCTAAATATGGATATCTTACAGCTTTTAGAAACAGAACCGCAAAATTGTAGAAGTACTTTCGCGCATTAATTCTTAGTTACCAAGGCCCCATTGTAACCCCTTGCAACACATGTGGGTTAATGCCTCGTGGGTTTCACCATTTTGTCAAAATATTCAAAATGTTACATCACAAGCTGATGCATTTACTGAAGAACTCTCTTCTTGTTCTTTGTAGTTGATTTGTCATCAGATGCGTATTATACCCGTCCCAAAGCCAGTTGTTTCGGCACTTTAACAATATGGCAGTTTACGATTAGGTAGCGAAACATGGATTGAAGTGCTATTTCAAAGTGTATTATTTTACATCATGGTGTGTTTGTCCCGCATCTAGGCACAACAGACTGCCCACGCTTACAGTCTCTAAGAATGGACGTTTATCAGCTTTAAACGAATCATAAGTTCAGATGGATGTATCAATCAATATGTTTACGACAAACATGATGTGTGCAGATAGTAAAGAACGATTGCGCTTAAGGGGCAGATTGAAAGAATGGTGCTTGAAGGAGTTTGTCGTTAGAGTAACCTATCGTATCTACAATCTCGATACCAGTCGAATCAATTGGTTTATTTCTTCGTTTTCGTCATGGTGATTTTGCAAAATTGTTTTCCGTCCCTGTCAGTGGCAGATTATATATTCATATGCTGACGTTTGTTAGACAGACAGACAGATAGTTTTATTCAGTAAAAGGCCACTGGCCCATAATACATTCAAATGTATGATCACACATCACATGAATGGTACACAATGATTTATAAAAATGTTCTGCTCTTAATTCTAATTTGTACATAATATAAAAATAGAGAAACATTCTTAATCACATCGAAATGAGCAGATTGCATAATATGTATAAAGTTGTTTATCGTCGGAGGCTTCAAGAAACTAGTCTCTGAACTTGTGCCACTGAGCATGACATATGCCCTTTACAGTCAGTGAGTGAGTGAACCCAGTCTAATACAGGATATTCGGCACACAAAGACACTACACATAAAAACAATAGCCAATCAAGTTAACATCAGAGAGAGAATCACTGTTCATGGTACGACTATAAACCTATACAGTAACTTGTTTCGTTTTTTCTCAAACAATGTCTACGAAGCAATATTTGTGTTTTTCTGTTTTCAGGGCTTGGAAATAGATGTGGTGAGTACCTTATTGTCACATTGTCCATTAATTTCATCTTGATCACATCAGTTTAATGAGTGTTTTAAACTATCATCCAGGTAAAAGTTTGTGTGTTGAATGCATTTGGAAATGTTTCTGAAGAAATGGACTACGTTCTGGGGAGATGTCTGTGTGTTGATCTGTCTGTCAGCAAATAATGATGCACACTTGCTACTCTGATAAATATGAGACTGTAGGAAGGGATCAGGTTAAAATACCAAATGATAAATTCCGAATGGTTTCGATGCTTTTGGAATAACTATCTTCATTTACATCAAATGTACATCCAGAACCCATGTGCTAGGTGTGCGAGGGACGTCTGAACAGATTGATTCGTCTGTAGGTAGGGCATGAACACAAATGATACCAACAGGAGAAATGGTTTGTCTACATTATCATAGACTTAATCAATTAAGTCTCGATCTTTGATTCAGCTGCTGATATTAAAGCCACGGTGCACAAATCCTAGTCACTGTCAATGGACACTGGCATAAAACAAGACCAATCACAGCGCATGTGACCAGGCAATATTACGTCAAAATAACACCCTGAGAGAATATGAAAACTACAAACATAGCTTAGAAAAATTATAACAAAAAGCACTTGAATGTTTTATAACTGTTCTATCTTTGTTCGTGAAGTATATCATTATCCCCAATTTATAATGGCCTGCTACATTTTACTACCTGCATTTAAAAATATTTGTCTTCAAAAGCCTAGTTGATTGTGGAAATTAATAACCGTATCCAAGTGTTGTTTCACATGTTTGGATCTGGTGTCACATATCCTTGTCAATTCAGTCAGGGAAAGTGACGCCAATTATCATCTTAACATAAAGACTTACAGTACAAACGGTATAGTGTACCATCATTGCTACCATCCATTGCCATAATACAGTCCCAAACCTAGGGTTTCTATCCAGGTCAGATATATGAGCAGCGTATGCAAAGGGGCAACAGGCAAGACTTTAAATAGTGATATAAGCCGAGTGGACCAAATTAAGATACACTGTAAAAGAAAGTGTTAAACAGTGTCAAAGGTTGCAAAGATACCTAACTAGACTGAGTGAAGGATCACAAAGCAAAGGATAATTGCGAAGATTTGTGTGAAAGTGAACCCGTGCCATTTTAACGTAAACGTTCGAATGACGTTATAAGCATATCCGCTAAACGCATCCCTCAGAACTGCACGTGCAGCTGTGTTTTCTTCACGTACACACGCTGATAACCTCTTTGGGTGGCTATAAAATGTTATAAATCTAATCCATGTGACAGATCACATTGTGACAAAGTATGGTGTTAAACAGGATGAGAATGTCGGAAGCACAACGTCAAAATGCCGCCTGGAAACAGGCGCGACACAGTAAGATGCTGCAAATAACTTCGATGTTTCCAGACAAACCATCTCCAACCTTTGGTGTCGTTACAATGCCAATGTCTACGTCCGCGACAGGCCAAGGTCAGGCCGACCTCGGGTCACTACATCTCCCCTAGACCGCTTCATACGACTGCACCATTTGCGTGATCGAACCCTCAGCGCTAGCAGCACAACCACAGCCATTCCTGAATAACGCCGGTTCTCGGACCAAACTGTTAGAAAAACGGTTCAAGTAGAGTGAGACGCCGATGAATCAGGAATCAGTGGATGGAGATGTTGTTGACAGACGAATCCTGTTACCTGCTGCATGAGCTCATCGCCATCGTGGGGAACGCTACGCCGCCATCTGTGTCCTGCAGGCTGATCGTTTGGTGGTGGGGCGTTATGGTGTGGGCAATCATCCATTTTGATAGAAGAACAAACAGATGTGGAAGGGAATCTGTCAGGTGTGCGATAACGTGACGAGATTCTCCAACGTCATGTTGTGCCTTTCATTAACAGTCATGGTGGGATGTTTCAACACATCAACGCCAGACCAAACATAGCCGTTGTTTGTCAGGACTTTCTTCGTCACAACAACGGGTTTTCTGCCTTGGCCTGCTCGTTCTCTTGATTTGTCACCTATTGAGTATTTATGGGATGCAGACCTTCAGGAAGAGAATGGCAGAACAACCCACAGCACAATAATCTCCGTGTTATTGCTTCTATGCACCGTCGTTGTGAGGCAGTGATTCAGGCTTGCTGTTGTGTCACACGTCACTGAGCCCCTTCTCCGAGAAAAAATCACGATTTTAGCCTTCCCGGCGATGAACCGTCTCAGAAGGAGGAGGGGGTCGGTGACGTGTGACACAACAGCAGGTTCATAGCCGGGAAGGCTAAAATCGTGACTTTTCTCGGTTTAATGAGCGTAGCCTTCCCGGTACTTGCAATGCAATGTTATGGCTGAATGGACACGGGGCCCCTCACTCTGACAAATTACAAAGAAAACAGGATTAATGGAGGCTGTTTAGATGTGGCACATATACAAATATAAATAAAGTCATTTACACATTTTCACGTCTATTCTTCTTTAAATCGAAATTAAATTGTCATTTCCCATAGTAAAACACATTTTTTTTTCAGTCTACTTGGAGTTTACGACCAAAATTATCAACGTTTAGAATTGGAAATTCCCAGACATGCCCAAAGCCAAGTTCACACAAAAACATTTATACACTACCTAACCATGATTTATAACCATTATTTAGATCATTTAAACATTGATCTGCAAAATACGCCTGCAAAATTTTAAGTAACTTCTTTCGAATTCAGAACGTTTCACAATACCCCAGACTTCAGAGCCATACATTATAATAAAGGTAACACAAGTGTCGAATAGTTCACACAAGGTTTTCAATGAAAAGTTGTAACAACGGACATTTTTCAGTAAAGCATTCATAGCTTTAAGACCTTTGCCTGCTAGAGTTCTTTAAGCTTGTGTAAATGAAGCAGTGAAAGTCGGTAAAATAAATCTGTACAAAGTGAACACAAAAACAGCTGATCCAACGGTTTGCGAACTCCGGGCAGGGCATGCATCATGTTATGACGTCATACGATTGTTAGCGCGTCAGCTTCTCGGCGGAGAGCTTGGCGGTTACCGTGGCAGCGGGTAATATTTTTTCCAGTTATCACCCTCCTGGGACGGGTTACACGGAAAGTTGTTAAACCGTCATTGACCGATGAAATTAAAGTATTTTACATGAAGGTAAGATAATGTGCCATCTACCTTCAGTCAGCAAAGAAACATATTGAATGTGCCTCAGTAATTGTACACATACTACTATTGTTTTATTACTCCCGGGGTATCATACAACTCTGGCAGCAACTAGACGCACCGAGTTAATGTGGCTTTCCCATCCTTACGAGGTACACATTCACAGCTGAGTGGATTCGGACACATAATCACAGTGATGGTTACTTGCTGTATTCATGTGCCCACCACCTGGTCATTTACCATTCGTGGGTCCTTTTAAGTGTACAGACTTGTGTATTATGACACCACTGAAAGAGTCTGCAATGGTTTCGGCAGACCATGTCACCATTACACGGCAATCAGTACTAATCCCGTTTATATCGTACACATTTACTCTTTTGGACAAGTCACCTTTCAGCCATGACTGGATCTGGTTAGCCTGGTCAAACCACAACTGGGCCACACAAAATTGGGGTTGCCAGTATCAGTGTGTTTGCTTTCATGCCAGAATCCCATATTCCCACCTTAATGTTTGATCTGTCCTTGACGATCGAACGGTGCCCGACATGATATACACTGTGCTCTTTTGCTTGCGTTAGTTCTGCTATCCTACGACTCAGAAAACAATCACTCAAGTCCCTTATAAACCAATAGTGAAAAGTAAAAAGACCCATGCCATCAAACTTCCTGCGCCCAATATCCACATAAACCTGAATAATTACGTTGTCTGATATGCTTTATTGTCTCGGTTCTCATTGGCCGACCTACAGATTATTGAAAGATCGCCGAACCTACTCTGTAACTATCTATAAAATGTGCCCGTGAAATAACTGTGTTCTGCTAATGTCCAGATGGAAGTTTACAGAGGAAGAAATATGATATTTCATTATTGATGATGGTAGTTACAGCTTTCAGAAGCAGAACCGCCTAATTGTGGGGATATCTTCGTGCAATAATTCATAGTTACCAAGGCTTTGAAACCCCATGCCACAAATATGTAAATATATATCAAAATATTCAAACTATTTCATGCAAAATTGATACATATGATAAGAATAGCGTTCCTAGTTCTTGTTGGGCGACTTGTCACCTGATGAGTATCATACCCAGCACCAAGCCAGTTGTATCAGCAGAATGACATTGTGCTATTAGATTGAGAAACACTGCTATTTCACCGTGTATTTAAGGCAGGCTTTTCCATGGTTAGATATTCCCAGCGTTTGCGAATGGCAGCGAGCCTTATAAAATAATCAATAAATATCAATATATCTGACTGTGATATCCACTCATGGTATAAAGTCAGCAAAGAAACGTTGGTTGGAAAAGGGGAATGTTTTGGAAACCAAAGTGAAAGAAAACTTGAAGCAATTTGACTGATTACTAGTATTATGTTTAATCTGTTTTCGCTTCTTTTCAGGGGATTTGTAAGGAGATAATACAGGCAAAAAAAGAAGTCGAAAGCGCAGCAGATCAAATCAAGGATGAGGCACAGGAGCTCCAGCAGGATACTGACTCACACTCTGACCCGCAAATAAGGCAGGCAGCTGAATTTGTCAAGAAGATGAGTGAGGACATTCTGGAACAGAAGGAAAGACTCTCTGACAAAAAGACCCCGGTGAAAGACACATGTAGAGAAGTGAAGATATTTCTACAACAAATCACTAACTTATCTGGGGACAAGTTGCAGTCTCTAAGCGAGGAGGCAAAACTGAAACTTGACTCCTTGATCAAGAACTTCCGGAAGATGACAGCCAGCACGTGGAAACTTATCTTCTGTGTTCTCCTGCTGTATGAACTGAGAGATATGTTTGATTCATTGCAATGTGAGTCCTACAGCATCTCCCTCAACAGAGGTAGACTCAAGTATGCATTTAAGATGGCGTCAATGTTGGCCTTGTGGTTGTCGCATGATGTGGAAACTAATCCTGGGCCGCAATTTAACGACAGAACATGCATTGAAACGCTTGTGCGTCGGTTATCAGAGTCTCTCAGAGACAACCTCAAAATTGGTGAAAGCATCTGGTCCAAGGATGTCGCCAATGCTGCTTATAGCGCCGGGTTTTCAAGAAAGTGTAAGTGGAACAATCCGTCAGGGAAGGGAAAAGACAGCTTCCCAGAACTGATAGCCAGGGCTATTGAACTTGGAAGAGTCCTGACTGTCAAAAACTGTCTCCCACCAGACCTGGCAACATTCATGGTCAATCTTGACCAACAGGAAACACGGGACAGACTGAGGCAATACCTGAAGGTAGAGAACTACAAGACTGCTGTAGATGTTCTACTCTATGAAGACTTCACAACCCAAACAGCTGGCACCATTCGTCACTTGACTCAAATATTACAGGAGAAAATTTCAAGCTCAGGACGAACGACATATGGCCCTGAAGCAAGAACACCAACACCCACAATAATAAATTCCGAGTTTATCAAACTAGCAGACCCTCAGTGTACAGACAACGCGGTCTCATATTCCGCTACTGGCATATCTGACATTGTGACACGATACTCGAAAAAGAAAAGACAAGGAAAGAACAACAAGATGCCTCACGCAAAGCAGTTTATTGAGGTAGTTCATTCAGAGCCACACACAGCTGATAGATTGACTTGTGATGCCATGTTTTCAGGCAGCATGATGGAAAAAAAGGGAGTAGAGACAGGAGAGTCATCAAAAGAGCTAGCCTCCAGCACAAACACATTTCAGCAAGATGAGGACTTCCGGAGCTCAACCAACAGTCTACCTGCACAGTCTCCAAGCACAGTCACACTTCAGAAAGATGCCGTTGACTACCTCGGCTTAACTAACAGTCTATGTACGCAGTCTACAAGCACAGCTACCTTCCAAGGGGACGAGGACTGCAGGGGCTCAACTAGCAGTCTACCTCTACAGTCTCGCATCACAGTAACACTTCATAACGATGACGACGACCGCCGTGCCTTAACTAACACTCTATGTACACAGCCTTCCAGCACAGCTACATTCCAACAGGTTGACGGATGCAGCAGTTCAGATAACAGTTTATGCACACAGTCTACGAGCACAGACACACTTCAGGCGGACTGCTGTGAAGAAAGGATTACAGAAGAGAAACGTGAATTTGTACGAATGACTTTAGAAACAATTCGAGACATGGAGATGAAAGCCACACCAACTACCCAAGGAATAGATTCACCACAAACCTCGGAAGCGGAACATGATATGACGTCAGAATGTGGCATCAACAATGGCCCAGAGGTATCCAGTCAGGACGAACAGAGTAATGCGGACTTGGAGTCACTATTTGATTGTAACTCTGTTGAAGTGGCTGGCCCTAAACACACACGTGCTATACTGGAAGCCAATCTCCCCGAAAATGTATCTGAAACTACGTTATGGGAACTTTTCGAATCCGGTCCCATACATTTCATGCAAGCTGGTGATGTAAATCCACCATCAAGCAACACTCCATACGCTGATGCGAAGACACAGGGTGCACCGGCAGCAGGTGATACTAGTTGTGGAGATAGTACAATTATATTACCATGTGAGTCATTTCAGCATCAGAAGGAAAGTGAAGTTGTGTCAAGGACAATCAAACCCTCACATGACATCATCGACACAGATATATGGGAGACAACAACTGATAGAGGAACACACGTGTGTGAGACATCTGAGACAGACACGCGGACATCTGCGGGAGCGATTGATTCAGACACACGGGACTGCAATTCAAAGACTGATAGAGACACACGAGAATGCAGATCAGTGCCTGATGCAGACACACGGGACTGCAATTCAAAGACTGATAGAGACACACGAGAATGCAGATCAGTGCCTGATGCAGACACACATGACTTCAATTCAAAGACTGATAGAGACACACGAGCATGCAGATCAATGAGTGAGCCAGACAATCAGGCATGTGGTACTGGTACTGAGACAGACACACATGCATGTGAGGCAATCGAAACAGACACACGGGCTTGCAACGACAGTGACAGGAATACAGCCGAAGCAAAAGACTACATCACCGCATCTGAGTTCCACACTGTTCTTTCGTCCCGATTCGATGTAACTAACAGGAGATTAGAGAGCATAGAGAGAACACTACAGAAGCTTATATCCCAGAGTTGCAAGACACAAGCTTTAAAACCCCATGGAGATCGCACTCTGACCCACGTGAGTATGGATGTCAAAACTATGTGATTTGCTTGAAAGATTAATATCCTTAACTGGTGATTTCTCTGAAACAATAAAAATTAGGAAAATGTGACTCTGTTTCACTGAAACATTAACTTTTAAATAAACAATAAATTGTCTGTTCAGCAGGAGCCAAATGACAATCCGGGGACGTCACCAGGGTGTAGCAGTGAGAGGAGGATCACGGGAAACACACGCAGGAAGCGGAAGTTGCAGCATCAGCATCTTCCAACGAAGAAAAGACGACAATAAAGTATGTTTGATAACTTCAAATATAGAGTATGGAACGTTATGTGACACTCTGTGACTGCGATAGATCCGTTTATAATAATTTGTGCCTAGTTGACACAAAACTAAATGATTTTACATCAAACTCGATTCCCTGTTCAACATTCGATTATGTATAAGCTGTCAACGTTGGCAGGACTATTGCTGAGTGCTGTATAGGTAACAAACATACTTCTGACTATGCTGAGAGGCAGGTGCAATCGGTGGAACAAGACAAGCCTCCACTTGTTAATCACTTACTGTTTTCAATGATTTATTTACATAATGTTCTTAGTTCTTTTACACACTGACTCAAGTGGTTGTTGTGGCAGAGATCAGAGACTGATTATCCTCTTTTGTTAACAACTGTAATTTACATTTCAGGGCTCTTGTGGAGAAAGGGAACCAAGGACATCTGCACAGACACAAACAACACTTCAGACTTTGGCGCCGGAACCCCTATGCCTGATCTGTCGCTATTTCAACTGATTTCTAGGGGGGCGGTGGGCTAGTCAAGTGGTTTATGCGTTCGCTCGTCACGCCGAAGACAAGTGTCCGATCCCCACATGGACACAACATGTAAAGTCGATTTTTGGTGTCCCTGGCAGTGATATTGCTAAAAGCAGCGTAAAACTGAACTCACTCAGTCTACTGATGCTTGTATATGATTAGTTAGTGTGTACCATAGAGTGATGGTTGTTAGATAGCCATAGTTTTTTTTACTTCACATATTTTAAAGTTTATAGTGACTTTCATTGACAGATGTGTTCTAGTACATCTAATGCAATGTATTGTATTCTGTATTCAAAACGCTTAAATATTCAACTTTTCCTTTTCCAAATCCTTTCCTCAACCCTCAAAAGGCAAGTATTTAGCATTTCATTTTGGTGGGGTTTTCTCTGTGTGTGTGGTGTCATCCTTTAGACGGATGTAGGATCACACACGTGACTGGGCTCACGTTCTAATCTATCACATCGTAAAGTATTCTATACATACGACTTTCAATATCTCTCCTCTTGTCTGAGATTTTAACTGTCCCTCTGTATATCGGAGCTGAATTAAGTCATATTTGCCTTTTAGAATGTAATAATGCCCGCATGTGATTGAAAAATCGATTGTTTTTTTACGTTCATGTGTCAAGAATTCTACCATGATAATACTGGATTGCGATTGGTTAATTAAAGTCATACGGAGGTATATAATCACGTTACATACCTCTGATTTTCCAAGAGATTCTGTATCATTTTAAAATCTTAATAAAACGGTTATGGTGTAATGGAGATAAACATACTCGCGCTACGTGTTCGGTTTTAATTCAGATTTAGAGCTATTTTCATTTCGCTACATACCTCTGATTTTGAATACAGTATGTTTATCTCCTAAATATACTCTTGACTGGCCTATACAGGCGTTTGTGTATAGACAGTGAATATGTCGATCCAGCTGACCCAAGACATGTTCTTCATACCATGGTAAATGTTTCCTTTTAGACAAATTTCCAAGATATTCATGTATTTGTATAATAATTTCAATGGAATGATCAATAACTTATAAGATAATTCATTGTCAGGTTTTTCACTCTCTTAATTTGTATTTGTAGATATAAGCTTTACACCAGTGAAATAACATTTTCGTAAGTTACTGTTCTTCTTAAGTAATCAAAGTGGTGATTTCAGAGGGAAGTATAATCACCTCGTGTTTGTCAGAAAGGAAAGACAGTTTAATATTCTTAGACAGGAAAGGGTCTCTTGGAATGGCGTTGATCGCAGAAACAATTAAACGATGTGCATTCTGAAAGTCGACGAATTATTGTTTTCAACACTCACCTGTCAAACCAGCTATTCTACTTGTTTTGTTTCCAAGCGAAAATATGTTATATGTATTTTATTAAACTGAATAACGATAAGTGACGGTGACCAACAACCCCAAGCCTCTCTGGGCATTGTAAACTGTCGGCACGTATGGGTTGATTTAAGATGAGTTATCCATGAACTGTCAGATGTTATGTCATCAGTCTGCATGGGTTTTCACTGATACCGCCAATCATTAGTCTTCCTGGCAAAGACTTTGTACAACGCGTTGTGCTGACACAATGGATACGGCTGTACAATTGCTGCAAAGGGTCATTCATCCATTCAGGGTGCGGTGGGGTAGCCCAATGGTAAAAGCGTCCATTGTTTTTTACCATCTTTATTTCCACAGTTTACATAGTACATGCAGAATACATTCACATGAGTATACTCAATGCACTTTCACAAATCCCCATCATACAATGAATAAACGTCTTTGAATATGTTTTACATATTTTATCTCAGTGTTTCCAATAATAGTAATAATAATTAAATACACTTACAATATGTTTTCTGACGTAATACTTTCTGTAAATAGATTGTGGAAAGATGACCAGAAGGCAAAGAACTCGCTGTTACTGCATTTAGAATAAGCATTATATTTTGTAATTTCATAGTATTTTGATATCTCCCTTACTACATTCTTGAAATATGGAACTTGTTTTATTTTTTGTGTGTATATTACCTGTTTCACAACAAGACATATTGCATTAAAGAATTATTATGTTTCCTTTTAAATCCAAGTAAAAATGTTTCTGGTGTAAAGTCAATGATGCCTTCAGTTACAGTCATTATCCATCTGGTCAAACTCTCCCAAATATTTTTAACATGACAACAATTACAGAGTAGATGGACAATTGTTTCTAATTCCTTTTAGCAGAATGTACATACCGGGTGTCTCCTTTAGGCCGATTCTATTTAGGGAAATGTTTGTGTGTATAATATCATATAATATCTTCAACTGTAACCATTTCAAATTTCTACATTTTGTATATCGATTTGTCATCATATATATTTCTCATAACATTGTGTTATCATACTGTGTTTCAAAGGATCTTTCCCACTTTTATGTGCATATGACTTATTGTAATTTCTAGTAAAGAAAGATAAAAGGTTTTGGAGCCTTTAACCCTCAGACTAAGTTTGGATATATTGAATGGTTGTTTTGGAGAAAATGGGAGGGTTTGGGAAGAGTGATTTGTTTTCTCTTTTTAGCAGGCAATTATGGAAGATTTGATACTATGATATCTTAAAATATTTGTTTTAGCTTGATATATTTTCTGTAGTCCTTCATAAGTATAGAATTCCCCTGTAGTTCATTAGATCATAAAAAGTGTATTTCTGCATTGTACCAAATGTTTCGTTTGCTTATGTTAAACATATAATTAAAAACCAAATATATTGTTTTAAAATGTCATTTGTGTGAAGTGTCTTATAATGCTATTGTAAATATGATCCCCATGCTGAGATTACATCTCTCCAAAAGGATTTCTTATGTAAGGTTTTATGTGTTTTCCATATATTCAGGATCAGCTAAACAAGGTCTTCTGTAATATAGAACAAGTTTTATGGATAACAACTTCTTTATTTCGTGAGTGCGACGTTTCGATACAGATTCTTGTACCGTTGTCAAGCAAGAGTGATACATGAAGTGTAGGAGCTGCGTATATATACTGTATATAACAATGAAACAACATTATAGACAAAGGAAACAACATAATTGCCATGATTGGCTAACCCCCAATCATCAAATAGAGTGGTCCGACATCACTATTCTCGCCAACAACCAAACGGACTTCACTAAACGCAAGCTCACAGAAGCCATTCATCAAACGCCACAAGCCCACCATCAACCGTGACCAAGGATACTTCATTCCATCAGCTTATGATCCACTCCTCCACCAAGCCCAATCTATTGTATAAACATCGCATCTATTGTTTTAACATCTCATTGTAACTACATCTCTGGCTTCCATTCACTATCCTTTGTGTACTCACTGGCTTCTTCGGCTTACTGCTTAGCCAATCATGGCAATTATGTTGTTTCCTTTGTCTATTATGTCAACTAAAATGCCACTCAAACAAGGTCTTCTGTAGTTGGGTATACACTGTTCCACTAATGCTTTCCATTTCCAGGTACTGGAATATAATCTTTTATCCATGATATTGTGTGTGCATAAATAATATTCCTAACGAGTGGGACACTAATTCCTCCATTCAGCTGATACATCTCTTTTAATATTATCAGGTTTGTCTTTCCATACACATGTGAAACTGGCTTGTTGAAATATATTTATTATTTCATCTGGGAGCGATTGACTTGAGGAAAATAATGGTTTGATTTTTCAAGTAGTAGTGATTTCAAAATAACATTTCTACCGATTGGAGTAAGTGTTCTTATTGACCCTAACTTCATTTCACTCTCTATTTTTATAAACTTATTATCGTTATTCAGTTTCACCATTTTTTCAAGGTCAACATCAAACATTATACCCGGTAGCTTAAAGTTACTTTGAGTCCAGTCTAAGTTCCAGCCCTTACAGAGTTTATATCCACATCTTTTCTTAGAGCCTGTCCAGATCAGTCTTGTCTTGTCAGCATGAATTTTCAAGCCAGAAAACCTTGCAAAAAAAGGAGAAAAAAAGAAAGTGTTCAACAAGGCATACATACTTCTCTCAGTGCTATCTAAAGGTAGGGAAGTATCGTCAGCAAATTGTGCAAGAACATATTCAATACTTCCCTTTTTTAATCCCTTTATATTTTTTATTATTTCTGATAGGTATAGCCAAAATTTTTGCACATAAGATAAAAATATATGGTGATACCGGATCTCCTTGATGACAACCTCTGGCTATAGGGACAAAAGGTGCTCGCAAAGCCATTTAAAAGTACATTGATTTCATATCTTTAAAAAAGTTCTAATCCACTTCTGAAAACTATGTCCGAAATTAAAGAGTCTAACACATTTAGTATAAAATTTCTGTCAACTGAATCAAAAGCGTTTTCAAAATCAATTAGAACTAATAGTGCTGGTATTTGATAAGATTCTGTATACTCCATTTGATCGTATATCAGCCTTGTGACCTCACCAATATATCTTCCTGGTGCAAAGCCTTTTTGATCATCATTTATTATTAGTGGTAGTATCTGTTTCATTCTATTGGTTATAACCACTGATGAAACTTTATATGATGTGTTAAGGAGAGAAATTGGCCGCCATTTTTTGTAAAATAGTTCTGGTTTGTTTTCTTTAGGTAGGCATGTAATTAATCCTTGTTTCTTGGTAACTGATAGATTTTCGTTTTGATATGCATAATTTAAAAGAATTTATCAAGAATTTGTTTAAGTCTATCCAAAAGAATTTTAGAAATTCTGTTGTAAAACTGTCAGGTCGATGATTTTGTTCATTTTTCATTTTTTCAATGCTTCTAGGGTTTCCTCATATGTTTGTTCGCAGTTGCAGCACTGTCTCCATTTAGTTTTGGTATATCCTATTTGTTTAACAAAGAATCAAGATTAATTTGTGTGCAGTGTTCATATATCTATATATATATATATAGAGAGAGAGAGAGAGAGAGAGAGAGAGATACACACACACATATATATATATATATATATATATATATATCTATATATATATATATATATATATATTATAAAAGCTTTGGGTTTCCTTAGTATTTCTTCCTGATCTATAATGGTTGATCCATCGTATTTTGAATTTCTGACATAGATTTGTTTTAGAAAATTTCTAAATTCCAAATTTAAAAAGTATCTACTTGTGTTTTCTCCCTGTTCTGCCAATTGTGCTTTAGATCTAATAAAAAGGATCCCTTTGTTTTATTTGTTTCAAGATCATTAAGTTCAGTTTTGTATCATTTCTTCTTATAACATTTCTTCTTTGATATGTAAACTGTCGTTATTATCCTGCTCTATCTCTAAATCATGCAATAAAGTTTCTAGGTCATTGATTCTACATTTGTCTTTTTTTCTTTTTGTTGATGTGGAGTAAATTGTTCAGCCTCTAATTTCCATAAGAATCATTTCCCACAGAAGTTGATCGTTAATTTGGTATTTTGAATTTTGGTCTTCTGTTTTGGACTTATATTTGTTCAACGTGTTTTATAGTTTCCTTGACTAATTGTACATACTTTGGTTCCTGTAATAAAGAGCTTTTGAATTTCCCAGAACCTTTTCCTCATTGTGTTTCAGATAAAGATAGTGTCATAGAAATAAGTGAATGGTCTGAATCTATACTTGGACTTATGTCCCACTTGATAACATTTTGTAGTAAACTATGTGAGGTCAAAAATAATCTAGTCGAGTTTGTTTAATTGGAGTAGGTTGACGTCAGGTAAATATTTCCCTCGAAGGGGTTTGTTTCCCTCCATGGAACTTTAAAATATGAAACATGTATCAAATCTATACTTTTTCTGTAGCTTTTGGGTTGTTGATATTTTTATAATTGAAAGTATCTTTCATAGGGTCTTGAACTAAATTGCATGCGCATTATAGTGACCGGGTAAGACGTGTGTCACAGAGCTCTCACCAAGGGAATATGTTTGGCTCAATATCGAGCGAAAATCGGCTGCTTTAGTCAGCCAAACAAGGCAAAGGAAACGTCGTACAGGTTATATTGTGCAAACACATTACGTTTCTGTGTGTTTGAGACTTTTATTGCTCTTGAATACTCTGTTAGTGACATGTGGCAAAGTGGAGTCTAACCCCGGCCCCGGTACCCGCCCCACCACACGTCAACAAACCACGCTATTGGTCGATCCATGGGTGCAGTCAGACTTCAACAGACAGACAAAGAACCATCCGAGGTATTGAATATCCCAAAATAATTAAAATCCGATGTTAAAACTCTGCCGCAAGATTTTCAAACTTTAAATAGCAAACTAGACAATATGGTGGCCGAAGTCCACGAGATGTTCGAGAGACTGACAACAGAAAATCAACACCTCAAAACGGAAGTCACTGTAATGTGATCTCATTTCGTTTTAAAGTTATCAGTGGTTATGTTTCGTTTTATAGTGAATTATGATTTTGGGAATGTTTCGCTCTCGCTCTAGTGGTAACGCCATATTGTCAATGTGAAGAAGCTGAAGGATTAGAAGTATGGACCACGCTCTATCTGTTTTATATGGAGAGTTTTACATGGTGGCAGAGGTGAGATCAGACCTACGCATCACCCACTAAAATGTCTCGGACGGAATAAAGTTACCAGTCGGCGTGCTGTTTCGACCACAGGGGCTTGTATTGCTGAAAATAATACGTCCTGGGTCTTACAAGCGTACACTGATATCCATATACATATAAAGAAGGAAAGGGATGTAACGCACACAAACTTGGCAAACACCCCCCCTCTCGTAAATGGGCGAAATCTGGGTGGGAAATTGTGAAATACACAGCCGGGATTCTTACTGAAAAAAGCCAGATGAATTCCCTTTCGATTAAATCCAAAATTATCAAAATCGGTGCACTATTGACCGAGTAACTTCGCTTGGAACTCGGGAAAAGACAACTTTTCATTTGTACGCCAAAAACCTGCCTACGAAAATCATCGCCTCTCGGCGAAGAAATACTAAGTATTTCAATGGAAAACACGCAATCGGCGAAAAGACATAACCTTTTCGTAAACGCTACACAGCAAAAATAACTTGGTTTCCGGACCCCGGAAACCTAACGGAAACAAAACGGAAACTTACGTTTCAACTAGGGTTTCGGAACGTTTCTCTACATTTCCTTCAAGTTTCCGGAAAACGGAAACTTACAAATTACCCAGAAACCGGCATGGCTCCAGTGCGTTTCCGTTACCCAGAAACCGGCATGGCTCCAGTGCGTTTCCGTTACCCAGTTTCCAGTAAGGCTCCAGTGCGTTTCCGTTACCCAGTTTCCAGTAAGGCTCCAGTGCGTTTCCGTTACCCTTTTTCCTGTAGGGCTCCAGTGCGTTTCCGTTACCCAGATTCCTGTATGGTTCCAGTGCGTTTCCGTTACGCAGATTCCTATGAGGTTCCATTGGGTTTCCCTTATCCTCTACTTTCAGATGGTTTCATATACATTGTATTTACTTAGTTCAATTATGATTCCCTGTGAATTTCGTTTCTATTAATCACATTTACCATGTTCCATAAGTTTCAGTAAATCAGAATCTGTATGGCTCCATTTGGTTTCAATCATTAGTATTCAGGGATTACCATATGTCCATATTAAATTATGATTATTCAACTAAATTAACTGTAGTTGAAATGAGTGTATTATATATTTGAATGTATTAGGTCATATATTTTATTCATGATACATTGAAATATAAAATAAACTCATTTCAACTACAGTTACCTCAACACCACATGGACATAGAAATAAATAAATACAAAATCAGGCATGTCAGTCGATTTCTCTTTATTCATCATAAACATATCATATCTATGTTTCAATGTTACAATTAAACATTGACACAAAGCACACAGAGAGAGAGAGGGGCGTCATCACAGGCCCTATGGATTTGAAAATTTTGTCTGAGTAGTAGTTTGTTCAAATAAATATTATGGAGGGGTTGGCATTTTTTTAATTTGAGGGACATTAATTTTTAATCGTAGTCTCAGAAACAACAAATTTAGATGTTCTTGTCCTAAACAGGGTGACTACAGGAGATAATTGAATGTACATTGAGACATTCCATCCTATTCCTAAGACCTTTAGGTGGTTGGAAAGCATCTTGTTGGATGGTGTCGCTGGAGCTTCAGACACCACTGGCGATGTCAATTCTAGGGTTAGGACTGCAGCCACCTTCTGTGTTCTTTTCTCTGCCCAGCTAGATTCTTCAGGAGGTGTTGGAGTTTCTTGGGGAAAATGAAATTCTTGCACTGCGAAAGATATGTCCAACATTTATTCTTGAGAGCGGCACTTGTTCTAATTAGATAATGGCACATTACGGTGATGGGTAATGACATGTGATAAGGAAAGTTATTCTATTACAGGTATATAGCGATGTGATAATATGTAGCACATCATGTCAGTGACTCAGGGTGTTTTAAACTGGTGTCAGGAAGTGTATAAACCGGTACAAATGATATTATATAATCCAGTTTCATGAACTTACAGATCAGATTCTTTTTGTTTCTTTTAGCATCTTTCCTGTGTTTTTCTTTCCTGTAATCTGCCGACGTCGATCGTCCGTCTTGCTCCTCCAGATTATCCAAAAGGTTTCTATTAAGAAAAGCACATGAATTAGTTCTCATTCGTCCAATAATAGATTATTACAATCCGACACAAACATTCATAACTTTGATTATTATCATGTATCAAACCAAGTAATAAGTAATTGTGGTATATCAACTACATGTATATGCATTACTGCGAGGGTGTGAGAAGTTTTCTATTAACATGACAGACATGATTATGCAGCAAATATGCACTACATAATAGTATGCTATGTCAATTCTACTGCTAGTACTAGATACCTGACAATGAAATAATTAGATGCTAGATTTACCCAATGGTGAACAAGAAACGAATTAATTGTATTTTGTATTACTGACGTGTCTAATCTTATAAAACCCAACATATATCTTGATTATGATGACGAGCAATAATAAAACTTGGGGTAACTTTTTTACCTTAAATAAGTAACTTTTAATGGATTTTCAAGGTACTCCGGGAACTTTTCCATGATTCTTCGCACCACAGCCTAAAACAAAAGAGACACACATTTGGATCATGAACATATGTCGATTGGTAATATTTTCCACCGGAATATCATGAACTACTGGTTTCATCTATATTTGTTGCCTTGCTGGATACATGTATAACAATTTCTTAAAATATATTTTTTACTCCATCAATAACCTGGAAAGGTGAACAAGCCAAGCGTCTTATATAAACGCCGCTCCATAACACGGTTCCAATGTAGCTGGATACATAATTAAATGTCCGACAAGAAAAGAATAATACTGAGACAAAATTACACTCAGAAAAAATGACTGAAGAATAAATATTTGGTTATGGTGTTGGTTGTGCCCAGCAACAAAATGAGCTGCCGCAGGAAATAAAAATTATATAAACATCAGACTCAACGTACAGGAACACAAGGGTATTCTTGTCTTATGGTTATATTTTAACGGAATGTTCAGCTGTTATCAACAATAATGTTGTTTTTAACAGATTTCACACCAAAATGCAATGTCCACATTAATAACCGTGGAGAAATCGAAATGCGAGCGCACCGTTACTGTAAGATAAAGGTTCCTACCGAAAACGCTTAATTCGATGCAAACTGACTGCTATGATAAGAAAAAATAATTAATTTTATCTGAAACCTACCTGCCAATTTCTCTGTCTTGGGTTTCCGTTGAGATCGCTTGAGTTCCCGTATCCTTGTTTCAAAGCTTCGATTGTCAACTTTGTTGCCATGTGTCAAGAAAACTATAGCAAGTATAGAGACTGCCATTTCAACTACCTTACTCTCACAGACTTACTTGAAAGCAACAACGAAGTTTTTCCAATCTCGCGCGTGTACGTTTAAAACAAAATTGGCGGCATTTCAAGCAAAGACTTATGGGTAGTCAATTAGGTTGTTTTTTTCATTTCTATTGTTAACACGCCAATAGTCTGCTTACCCTTCACAAGCTTGGAAAAACACTGACAACTGCAATATGTGTTTATGTAAATTGTTTGTTTTACAATGTCCGTCACATCTCGCGAGGCCTCATTCATTCCAAATCAAGCGCTTCCGGTTTCGGGACAACAATTTTAGTATGTGGTCTGACTGCCAGGTGGGCAGCACATGCTACCTCGACCGTGACGGACCCAGGACTGGGCAGCTGTCAACCATGGCAGAATTTCAACCTAAAGAATGAAATAATAAGAACGGTGGATGTATTTCCCGTAATAAAGTACTCCAGCAGTCAGTATAAGCTTTTTTTTCAGATTTTCCGACGCGTTGATCGTATATGACCGATCCAATTTCATCCTATTTCTGTGTTTTTACCTGATATTTAATCATATCAAGAACAATGTGATGGTTGATGACTTATTATTTTAAAACCACACAGCGTAGTTCCCTAAGATTCTGTAGGCAAATTAATATCGCATGCAATACAACGATTTTACCTGTTTTTGTCATCATTCACTTGATGGTCATCTAGTGAACTTATAACAGGTATAGTACTACATGTTATGTAATATATGCATGCAGGGGCAGCGAAAGGAATTATCAGCTGAGTTAAAAACAAACACAGATGAAAGGATTAACCGATAACACGCTAATTGATTTATTACTTTTATCTTGCACGACGTCTTTGTCAAAGAGCCCGTCAAAAGATAGTCTTTATGTTTGTAGAGCTACTAACGTATACTGAAAAGGTTTAGTACCGTGACGTAGACATTTGTGATGTTTGTAACAGCAATAAAGGGCGACACACAGGGATTTTCAGGTTGACCGCACTTGGAGAACAATGGACATAATCTGTGATGATAGGCATGCAGGTGACACTAAATTCCCAAGTTGAAAACAAAATAAATTGTACAACGAAGTGATATCCGCAGAAAATACCAGATGTTAGATAATATTTTACATATTCATGACATGGCAACAACAATAATAAAATCAATTAAAATGACATCTTGGCACAAATTATTTCAATCATCATAATGATAAAACAATTTCATAATACATGTACATAGTACACATCCAGTCTACACTGCAGTTTCATTAAGTATGAAACTTCTTCTGCGAACGCAAGTACATTTATTCTTCCTGTTGACAAATCATCAGTGGTATTGTGAAATATATTATCTTACATGTTGCATTTTGTCACAGCGGATATTTATAAATTATACCTTTATATCATTGTTGACACGTTCGTGGTTACGTATGTCAGGATGTTTGGTGACTATATCATCTACAGTGGAGACAGCTGAGACTCTACGACATACCCAGGACATCCAAAATGTAGCATTTCTCTAAAGCATACCATCCATACATACAGCCTCGTGAAGTCGGAATGAACTTTTACTTTACACATGTAACTGCTGTTTTGCCATAATAAAAGTGATGAATTTGAAAGTATGGCCAGCATATTATGTACCAAATTGATGAGTTGGTGCTTACTCATATCAATCAAAACAAAGCTAAGTGAGTTCAATTTCATTGATTTTCATCATGGAAGTGAACAAGGGATGAGTTCGTGTCACCTATTTCGCTAGGTATTTCAGAAGCTAATCCCTTAAAACAACATGCACCGTTTCTAAAGAATTGTGACATTATGTAAAAACTTGTCAGGTGTATTATCTTTGGTGTCCAGTGAAACCCGGTCACGTGACATGGAACAGTTTTTTGGGGCAGCTGCCGATGAATGGCATATCGTTCCATTATGTGGATACTGATGGATACTTTTCTCGAGCAAGGTAATAACCCATTAGTTTTGTTAGAACGTTAGTTGGTTTTAAGTTTGATATCTGTATTTTGTTTTCATTTCTTGTAGCATTCAACAAAATTATTCCACAAACAACATTGTTCATGTGAGTTATAAGCCCCCACCTCTCCTCTTATGGCAATCCAGGGGCGTACCCAACAAGATCTCTTAGTTTTTCAGGTTGTAAACTGATTCCCTTATATTTTAGGTACTCTATGATATATCTAGAAAGCCATTTAATAAATTTATGAGGTTCCAAAGTTCTTATAAATATGATAATGGATCTGTAATGATAATGCTATAATTAAAACGCAAAACGTTCATTGACTTAATTTTCTTTCAATCCCAACATTTTTCACCACTGGCAGATGACGTTAAACTTAAACATATTTTATATCTATAAGTCTACTGTGTAATTTGTTGAAGCCTGTATTATGTTCTTTATTGGATATTTACGAAACTATTGTTCCTTTTAGTACAGTTATGTGTTATGTGCATAACCACTCCCAGTTAGTTGTATTAGTATGTATCACTTTGAGAAAAACAAATGGAAAGCCAATGGGTAACTGAAACCTAATGGAGCCCTTATCGGTTTCTCAGTAATTTAAAAGTTTAAGGCATCTGTGAGTATACCTAACAAAACCGTTAAGGAGACAAAGTAGAATCTTAAGTTTCCGTAATATGGTTTAACTTTTCCTGAAATTATTCTTCTTTCATGTGACAGTATCTTTTAGTTGAATTCTGGTGTACAAAAACACTGAGATCACTAAACTGAAACTTATATACATGGAATACATAGACAGTTTAGCGTAGGTTAATGTCGGTTATATGCTGTATATACTGGTATATATGGAGTAATTTCCTCTACGTTCGTTTCATTGACGTTCCCATCAATGATGGTTTCCAGCTGCTTTATGCAATGGAAACTACCAATGATACTTTACTTTAAATTTCCGTTTCTGGAAACTAACTTTGTTGGTTTCCGGTAATTTCCAGTCGCTGAACCTAACCTTGGCATTTTAAATTTTAATGTGTTGCATTATATATATTAAAAAAATTACCTGTCTGCGAAAGACAGTAAAATAACTAGTCTATCACAAATGTACACTAAAACATATAACCATAAACACTTTAACAGTACAGTATAAAAATGGGCTATTGCTTTTCCTCCTGCATGGGCCCAAGCTGGATACTGTATATAGAAATTATTTTACAAGTGTAACAGTAAATTAATATAGCCCCAATGGAACAACACAAAGCTAAGTTTGCTATTTCATCTAGGCTGAAACCAACAGACTTGTCAGTATCCGGGTACAGAAACCCTAGCTGAAAACCTACATTACCAGTATCCAATAGGTTTCCGCAACAACGGAAACTAAGTCATTTGTTATGAATCTTTCCGCAACCTGAAACTAAATGGAAACTCATAATGACAGTTTCAGTTGTAGAATTCAGACGGAAACCCTAGATTTGTTAGTTTCAGTTTCGTAAACTACGCGGAAACTCACATTGTCTGTTTCGGATGCTGAAACCTAAGCGGAAACGTATGTACATTACCCAGTATCCATTAGGTTTCCGCAAAATGGAAACGAAGTTATTTTTGCTGTGCTAGATATTCCGCTTTCATGACAACATCTCAAATGAAATGAGTTACTGATTTTACCTGCCATACACGACTTCATTGGAAAATTAGCTGTATTGAGTGATCGAGGCCACCATGTTTGTCCTTCACCTTCAATAGACTCGCAACAACGACGAGCTACTCTCTGATTGGTTAAAAATAAAATACCAGTATTATTTTATTTCGTGGCGCGATATTTAGGAAATAAAGTTCGTCCTCGTGCTTTAATAATAATAGTTAAGGGCCAAAACTATACTTAATTACAAAACACATTAGGGTAGAGCGAACTTTATTTCCGAAATAGAGTAGCCTTGTCGTTGCTGCGAGTCTATTGAAGGTGAAGGACAAACATGGTGGCCTCGATCACTCGATACCGCTAATTTTCCAATAAAGTCGAGTATGGCAGGTAAAATCAGTAACTCATTTCATTTGAGATGTTGTCATCGAAAGCGGAATATCTAGCGATAACGAAAAAGGTTATGTCTTTCGCCGATTGCGTGTTTTCCATTGAAATACTTAGTATTTCTTCGCCGAGAGGCGATGATTTTCGTAGGCAGGTTTTGGCGTACAAATGAAAAAGTTGTCTTTCCCCGAGTTCCAAGCGATGTTACTCGGTCAATAGTGCACCGATTTTGATAATTTTGGATTTAATCGAAAGGGAATTCATCTGGCTTTTTCAGTAAGATCCCGGCTGTGTATTTCACAATTTCCCACCAGATTTCGCCCATTTACGAGAGGGTGTTTTGCCAAGTTTGTGTGCGTTACATCCCTTTCCTTCTTTATATGTATATGGATATCAGTGTACGCTTGTAAAGACCCAGGACGTATTATTTTCAGCAATACAAGCCCCTGTGGTTTCGACTACGCGCCATGAGGACTGACAACGTACTTTGTGCAGTGTAATATTGAAGAAGCGCACATAAAATCACTATGGCGGAGTCAGTGCCATCACCTTGCATGGACTGGTCACACCCAGACAAGGGTCAGGCATTTAAAAGAATTTAAACAAACGAGTGAACTTTGGTTCAAAATTAAAGGTACCAAGCCAGAAGATCAGCATAGCTACATCATCTTATGGTCTGGCAAGGAAGGTCTTAGGATGTTTAACACTTGGAATCTCTCTGAAGAAAACTTTAAAAATCCTAAGAATTTGTGGGATAAATTCTCTTCCCAAATTGAGCCTTCTGAAAATTTCAGAATTCACAGACTGGAATTTCTTCGCTACAAACAAAAAGTAAGTGAGACTATTTGTGACTTTATCACAAGGTGTAAGGCGAAAGCTATGAAGTGTCTGTTTAAAGACAATGATGCAATGGAGGAGAGAATGATTGAGGTTCTCATTGCTGGTGTGCCGTACCCAGAGGTGCAGAAAACACTATTAGGACGTGATGAAAAGTTAACCCTCCAAGAGGCCATTGATATTGGAAGGCGACATGAGAGGCAAGCGTTAATCACATGTCACAGCTCAAGAATCTAGATGGCAAGATTTTGCAAACAGACGAGATTCAACGTATTTGCAGGTATTGTGGAACAAAACACTCTTTGTATGTAGAAGCAAGTGTCCAGCAAGTAACAGTAGATGCAAGATGTGTGGTAAATGTGGGCATTGGAAGGAAATGTGTCAACAGGCTAGAGGCAGACAGCAGCATAGACGTAGTAAGTCAAGTCGCAGACAACAGTCGAGGTCGAAGAGTAGTGGACGACAGTCACAAAGGGGTGATGAACACATATCACAATATAGCAACAGGAAACAGACACATCAACAGACACAAAAACAGCATGATATAGACTGTGTGAGAGAGGGTTTTGAACACTTCCATTTTGAAACGGTAACTTTTATTGATGGGGTCGCTGGCACGATGTAGATGAGCTGAAATTAAACTTGGATGTGAAGCTGGATAACTATCAAGGTAATCACACCATGAAGGTCAGGGGTAGACACAGGCGCACAAGGAAATCTACTCCCACTTCGGGTATACAGAAGGATGTTTCAGAGTACCTTGATGCATCAGGTTTTTCCTCAAATATGGTACCACAAAGGCTCAACATGTCAAACTGAGTGCGTATAATGGTACCGACATACCGCAATATGGTAGTGTCACTTTAGCATGTGGATTTAACGGTAACTGGTTGACACTGAATTCTTTCTTGCTGACGCGCCAGGTCCTATTCTACTTGGTCTCCCTTCAATCCTTTGCTCTGAATATAATTACACCAAATTGCTCCACCACTTCAACAATATCAAATGTTCTCGTCACGATATGGCTGAAATATTGCCGATGTGACGTTAAATATTAACTCACTCACTCACTCACTCAGTGCACAGTGTGGATAAATCAGTACCTATCCCTAACAAGGAGACCCTGCAGAATTTATACCCTGACAGATTTGAAGGCATTGGTCAGTTCCCTGGTAAATGTCATATAACCCTCAAAGAAGATGCTGAACCAGTGATACACCCAGCAAGAAAGTATCCAATTCAACTGAAAGATGAGTTGAAGGCTGAGTTGGACAGAATGGAGTCTTTGGGTGTGATTGCCAAGGTAACTGAGCCTACAGACTGGGTTTCATCACTTGCATTCAGTAGGAAGGACAGTGGAAAACTCCAAACTCCAAACTCCAAGAGTGTGTCTTGACCCTAGTGATTTAAACCGCTCTATTATGAGAACATATCACAAGACACCGACCCTGGAAGAAATAACACACAAGTTTTGTGGAGCAACTGTGTTTAGCAAGTTAGATGCTAGGCATGGCTATTGGAGTGTCACCCTTGATGACAACTCTAGTGTACTTACAACTTTCAATACACCTTATGGGAGGTACCGGTTTTGTCGACTTCCTTTCGGGTTACGGATTTCTCAGGACATCTTCCAAGAGAAGATGGATATGATTCTTGAACAGTGTCCAGGAACAATTGGCATCAGTGATGATACAGCAGTGTATGGAAAGACTGTTGAGGAACATGACCAAAATCTTCATCAGCTTATGAAAGTTGCAGCAAAATATGGCCTGATTTTCAACATTGAGAAATGTGAGATCAGAAAAGAGAAAATCAAGTTTTTCGGAAACTACTATGATGCCCAGGGTGTACATCCTGATCCAATGAAGGTACAGGAGATTCGCAACTTACCTCCACCTGCAAACACTGTTGAGCTACAGCGGTTTCTTGGTATGATACAGTATATGTCGTCATTCATACCCAACTTGGCTGACTTCACAGAATCGTTGAGGATGTTGACTCACAAAGACAATGTATGGCAATGGACAGAATCGCATCAAGCTACATTTGACAAGCTGAAGACTATGGTCTGTCTTGATGGTACATTAAAGTACTTCGATCCAGAGAAGTCAACGGTTGTTCAAGTGGACGCATCGATGAAAGGTCTTGGTGCTGTGATAATGCAGGATGGCTATCCAATTGCTTATGCAAGCAAGGCACTTACTGACACTGAACAGCGATATGCAAATATCGAGCGTGAACTTCTTGCTGTGGTCTTTGGATGCAAGAGATTTCACACATATGTGTTTTTGGCAGCCATTTCATTGTGGAATCAGATCATAAACCTCTGGAGAATATTCAGCACAAGAATCTAGCCAGTACTCCTCCTCGACTCAAGACGATGATGCTCAATATATATGACAATGAGACTATGATGCTCTATATATGCAAACAATATGACTATGTTATTAAATACAAACCAGGAAAAGAGATGATTCTCTCAGACATGTTGTCTAGGGCAGAATCCGGCTCCAGGTCCAACTATCAGCATTGACAAAACAATTCACCCAGGTCCAGTTCTCAACTGATAAGCTTGAGATGATCCGCAGGGAAACTGAAAATGATGAGACATTTAGTGCATGAAAGACCATTATTATATCTGGATGGCCAGGAGATGAAAAGCAAGTTTGGAAAATTATTCGTCCATTTTGGTCCTGTCGACATGAGCTGTCTATAGAGGATGGCTTCTTGCTGAAAGGTGAGAGGATTTCATGATACCACCTGCGATGAGGCGTGAAGCGCTACAACAACTGCACATTGGTCATCAAGGTGTTTCCAAGTGTCAACTTTGTGCCAAGTCATGCATATACTGGCCAGGTATCAACAAGGAGATTGAGGAACTGTTGGACAGCTGTATGATTTGTCAAGAGAATAAAAGTCTCAGTCACATGAAACATTACACCCTCATAATATTCCCCAGAGACCGTGGCATACAGTGGGAATGGATTTGTTTCATTTCGATGAATGTGAGAATCTGTTGATTACTGACTACTACTCCAAGTCATTTTTGTACGCAGGATACATGGTCAGTGTACAAGTAGGGCTGTCATAGATCAAAGTACACAACTGTTTGGTGAACAGGGGATACCCAGCAAGGTTATCAGCGTTAATGGGAGACAGTTTGACTGTGAGGAATTTAGGCGCTTCCGGTGACCAGTGGTGTTTCGATCATGTGACATCTAGTCCGCGGTATCCACAAAGTAATGAATTTTGTGGAGAGAATGGTGCAAACTGTAAAGCAGTGTCTTATCAAGGCAAAGCAGTCTAGAACTGATCCTGATCTAGCTTTGCTCAGCCTCCCGAACAACCCCTGTTGACGGTACTATTCCATCACCAGGTGAAATTCTAAATGGTCGGAAGCTGCAAGGTATCTTACCAGTATTGATTGCAAATAATCACCCGCAGAAGGATGCAATCATAAATAGATTGCAGGATAGACAAGCAGTTGCAGAAATACTACCACGACAGAAAGGGGTGAAAGATTTGCCTGGGTTGATTGTTGGTCAGAAAGTCTTGACTCAAGATCAAGATACTGGGAGATGGTACCTGGTAGGATATCTGCCAAAGTGTAGTGAGCCCAGGTCGTATATGGTAGAAACTCAAATGGCAATGTCTTAAGAAGAAACAGGCACCATTTGGTGAGAGATGCTGGGAACACCCAGAAAAGTGAGGTTTGGTTTGCACTAGATGAACACTCCAGTGAGACTTTTCAGTCAGCCAGGTCTGATGAGGACAATCAACATGCTGATGGATGCACTGGAGACAGTGTACTGACCACTAGGAACATTGATAGTGGACAATATTGCACTAGGGGTGGTAGAATGGTCAAGAAACCAGATAGATTTATTGAGCAATATTGAAATATGATAACTGATTTCAATCTTTAACAGTTCAGGATATTCAGCAGAAGAGTTAATCATTGTGTTCAAAGGTTAAGCTCAGCTGTGGAGTATTGCTAGTGTGAAAGAGTTAGTGTGTGAGTTATGCAAAATTTGCAGTTTAATTCCAGAAGCTTTATTTATTGTGATTTTTATGTCAGAATAAGTAGTATTGTGAAACAGTGGTGAAATTAGAAAGTGATATTGTTGTAGTGGATATTAACTGATTCAAGACCATTCAGTCACATTATAGTTTGATAATTGAACACCAGAATGTACAAGATGTGTTATTTAGTAAATTTCTTTTCTTCAAAGAAGGGGATGTAATATGATCTCATTTCGTTTTAAAGTTATCAGTGGTTATGTTTCGTTTTATAGTGAATTATGATTTTGGGAATGTTTCTGCTCTCGCTCTAGTGGTAACGCCAAATTGTCAATGTGAAGAAGCTGAAGGACTAAAAAGTATGGACCACGCTCTATCTGTTTTTTTGTATGGAGAGTTTTACAGTCACACTTATGAGATAAAGGTCTAGATGACTTCCCGAGTGCCGAAGTAGACGGAATCATCTAATAATTCACGGAATACCAGGTGCAGCTAACGAGACTTTGGAAAACTCTGAACAAAAAAGTTCGCGAATTTCTATCCGACACTCTCGATATTGAAAGCGTGAGCGACATCTTCATAGACAGGGCACACCGGCTAAATATGAGAAAAAAGATTCGCCAATCATTGTTAAATTTGTAAAAACAACAAACAAGAACTTTGTATATAGACAGGCAAGAGATATGTTACACAAGGACTCACAGCACCGAGTAAACGAAGTTTTCCCACAACACATTCGGGAGGACAGGCCTGCTCTCTCGCACTGGTTTTACACAGGCCCCAAAACCTGGGAAACGACCCAATGTGAGACTGAACAAGCTCATCGTTGATGGCGAAGTATTCAAGTACGACAGGGACTCAAAATCTCTCGTGAGTAAGTCCATCAGCGCAACATAATAACAGTCCATAGTGGGCGGACCCTGAGAGCACAATGTTTGGACCCGAAGTGCAGTTTCGCCAAGGGAGGCAACTCCCAGTCAGGCAAACAACAGTACACAAATGTGAAGCGAAGGCCAAGGTTCACTGGATATTCTTTCGTGAAAACATAGAGGGGCTGAATAAATATAAACAATGCAGTGAGTTGAAAGACTTTATCAAAAGATATGATATTGTTGTTGCTTTTCTTGAATCATTTGTGAAGGCAAAATCGGAATTCAGTGATTTTCTTTGAGGGATTTACCATCGAGAACTGTGTGAGAGAAAAACTAAACGGTTTGGTAGATACAGTGGAGGAGTGTCAGTTCTTATTAAGGGAGATTTGATCAGTAGAGGTTATAGATCTAGGATCTATCATGTGTTTGAAAACTCTGCCATATTCATCCTAAATAGCACGCTGTGGATCTGGGAACATGATGTCATACTGTTTTTATCTACATAGCTCTAGAAAATTCATCAAGTTATATTGGCGAAACTCTTGCCAAACATTCTTCATCATCAAATTATGTCCCTGAATTTCAAAAACACCAGAAACAACAGGAGAAGAAAAGAATCTATTTTAATTCAGACAATGGTGAAGATTATAATGAATTATTTTCACTCCATGAGCTACATACTGCTCTTGAGCAAGCTCATGATACAGCTACAGGGGGCTGATGATATTCACTATCAGCTCCTAAAGTATTTGCCCAAATCGTGTTTGGAAACACTGCTAAATATATTTGATATGATATGGACTACAGGGAATTTCCCAACTTCCTGGCGTAATGCCATTGTAGTCCCCATTCCAAAACCTGGCCGGGATCATACTGATCCGTCTAATTACAGACCAATTTCTTAAACGAGTTGTGTCTGTAAAACCATGGAACGAATAGTAAATAATCGATTAACATGGTATCTTGAAACCAATAATCCTTATAACAAATATTCAATGTGGTTTCAGGAAAATCGTAGAACCATTGATCATTTGGTACGATTAGAATCCTTTGTCAAAATGCAATAGTCAATAAACAACATGCAGTATCGCTATTTTTGATCTCGAGAAAGCGTATGATACCACCTGGAAGCATGGCATTTTAAAGGATTTGCATGATTTTGGTTTAAGGGTCGTTTACCTCTTTTTTATATCACAGTTTTAAAAAAGACAGGCAATTTCCAGTCCGAGTGGGTTCAACCCTGTCTGACCATTACAATCAGGATCAGGGTGTCCCACAAGGCAGTATTTTGTCTGTCACTTTATTTAGCATTAAGATCAACAGTTTATCCAATGTTTTAAACGATTCCATTGATGGATCACTTTTTGTGGATGATTTTAACATTTCTTGTCGCGGTAAGAATATGCATACTATTGAACGGCAACTGCAGTTGTGTTTAAATAAAATAAATAAATGGTGTCTTGAAAACGGCTTTAAATTTTCTAAATCAAAACAAATTGTCTACACTTCTGTAGATAATATAAGCCTCATAAAGACCCAGAACTGTTTTAAATGGCACTCCCATCAAGGTTGTTAAAGAGGCCAAATTCTTGGGTCTGATTTTCGACTCCCATTTAACCTTTCTTCCGCATATTAAATCCCTAAAACTAAATGCCTGAAGGCACTCGATTTATTGAAAGTCGTGTCTAATTCAAGGTGGGGGGGAGGGATCAAGCTACGCTCCTACACCTTTACAGATCACTTGTCTGCTCAAAGCTTGATTATGGCTCCATCGTATATGGTGGAGCCTGTAAAAAAACCTAAAAACTCTTAGATTCAGTCCACCATCAAGGTCTGAGACTTTGTCTTGGGTCCTTCAGAACCTCCTCCTGTTGACAGTCTTTACGTCGAGGCAGATGAACCTTCTCTTAACCAACGCCGTATAAAATTATCATTGCAATATATTACAAAATTATATTCTAACGAGTCTAATCCTGCATTTCACTGTGTCTTTAATCCTCTTTATGAGGATTTGTATAACAAAAAACTTCTCTTGTTCCTCCTCTTGGGCTCAGAATTAAGCCATTTATTGCTGCTGCCGGCATTGAGCTGGAAAATATAGCTCCTTCCCGTCTTCTTTCTTCTCCTCCTTGGCAATTGGTTAGGCCACAGGTCGACCTCACACTGACTAAGTTTAAGAAAGCAGAAACTAATGAATTGCAATATAAACAAGAATATAATCAATTAAAAAGTAAATATAATACATATAAATCCTTATTTACAGATGGGTCCAAGGATGGTGGCGCTGTTCAAAACAATATCTTCCAGATTACCTAATGACAGTTCAATTTTCACAGCAGAAGCAAACGCAATACTAACAGCTCTTAAATATATTAATAAACATCGGAAATATAAGCAATATATCATCTTTTCAGATTCTCTTTCTTGTCTTCAGGCTATTAAAAATCTTTCTTGTAAACATCCACTTTTATTAGAAATTATAGAATTGTATAATGAGCTTGCTACTGGCCAATGCGACATCGTCCTCTGTTGGTTACCCAGCCACGTTGGCCTTTCTGGGAACACCATGGCTGATCTTGCTGCTAAGGCAGCACTCAACAAATCTGTGACACCACTTCACTTGATCCCACACTCTGATTACAAAGCTCCTATAAGATCTTATATCCGTGATCTGATGCAAAAGAAGTGGGACACCCAAAGGGAATATCAATAAATTACATGAAATAAAACCCTATATCGGTTACACTTACTTGGGTTGTCAGTCCAGATTTGAAGAGGTCATCATACGACGATGTCGTATTGGCCACACAAGATATACGCATGAGTACCTATTAAAAGGTGAGGATCCTCCGTTTTGTATCCCTTTGTGATGAACGAATCACGGTCAAGCATGTCTTGCTTGACTGTGTTGAGTATTCCATCACAACGGATATCTATTCCAAATCAAGAACGATGAAGGATCGTTTTAATAATATCAGTTCTCATTTAGTAATTGCATTTTTAAAAGAATTAGATTTGTTGAATGAATTGTAAATAGATAAATATTTTATAATTGGTAGTTTAATTGAGCAGCTGAGATTGTTAGTGGCTGTATCCTCACAGGGCGTTGAAGCACTGTAAAATCATTGTCCTCCTGAGGGGTACGTAAGTCCCATAACATTCAAACTAAACTTAAACATACCATAAGTTTTAATCGTAGAATATGTGTTATTTTAACTTATGGCTAATTTGTCTAAACTTGCTGACGGCTGAAGGGATGGTGTCAATCCAGCTAGGGTCCATGCAGGAAGCAAAAGTAATGTAAGTCCTCATGGTCCCTGGTATGGTGATCTACCTTCAGTTATTGGCGATTTATAGCCCATTTTTACTGTATTGTTTTTCCACTGTAGTTAAAACGTTTTAGATTTAATTACTAGTTTTACGTACATATCTGTGATATTCTAGTTGTTTTACTGTCCTTCGTCGGCAGTTTTTTATAATATACATATACAATATCAAATGTTCTCGTCACGATATGGCTGAAATATTGCCGATGTGACGATAAATATTAACTCACTCACTCACTCATCAATTTATAAAACAGTGACTGTGATGGTCTTGATTTGTCTTGCCTCCATATTATTTCTTCAGATCACCCAGATAAGGATATCTTTCCAGCTGGAGACCTAAATGCAAGAAGTAAAGACCTCTTGGACTATATTCGAAATGATAACAATGATTTTATGCAACATGACATAGATGATTACCCAAATGATGACTTTGACATCCCAAGATCCAATAAAGATCAATGTTTGAATAATAATGGAAAAAATGCAGAAGCTTTGGTATACATATTTTGAATGGTAGACTGTTTGCAGCTAGACATGGAGAATTCACCTGTTATAGATATAATGGTTCAAGTGTTGTGTACTATGTGATAGCTCAGCAAAGCTATTTCCATACATAAGTGATTTTAAAGCTGAAGATGTTGATTACTCCAATCATTTCCCAATATCATGTTCATTAAACACTGGTCTCTACTCAACATGTGACTGTGAACCTAATAGTGATGGTGATACACAAACAGATACCACACTACATACTAGTGCCACTGTACATGAACAAACTTCACATGATTGGATAAAGTTTGTATGGGATCAGGATTCTAAGGAAAATGTCATAAGTAACTTTAAAGATTTAATATCGAAACTAAACATTGAACCCTGTGTGATAAGATAAATAACAATATCGACTCAGCAATATTAGCTATCACAAACATTTTCTATCAGTCTGCAGACTTTTGGGAAACTATAGAAACCTTACACAAGGAAACTTCAAACCTAGCCTCCATGGCGGGACCAAGAATAAGGAGAACTTAAATGTAAGAAATATGTTGCTCTTAGAGCTCACAGTGACTATGGCGTTGATTTTAATGTGTTTAAATCGCTAAGATCGTCGTTGAAATGCCCTTTGTAAAGTGAAAAAGAGACAATACTATGAACACAAGCAGCACAAATTTGTGGAAGCCAGGAGGACACTAAAATGTTTTGGCACTTACTAAAGTGTACTGGGAAAACACCTGTTATATCATGTATATAGTATGACCAGAAATTATAGCGAATTTTAGGAATATGTTTAATTGGATTTCTAGTATAAACAACCTTGATCAGCTATCAAGTGCTTGGTTTTATTCAAGAGAGACAACTCAAAGAGAGACCTTACCTCCTTTTTCATTAGTTTGTGAAGAGTTATTCCCTTTGTTTACTTGCTAGCAGACGACATTTTTAGTGATCCTCAGTATGGATGATCTAGAGAAGAGGAAGTTGATTTTAGAGTATTATAACAAGGACATAAGATCAGCTAAAGTGATTTCAAGTAGAACAGGCATCCCTTTGTCCACTGTTTAACGTGTTTTGAAAAATATTGCAAATGGATATGGCATTGAGGCGCAGGTAGGCCCAGAAAATTGACTTTCGGTGACAGGAGGCGGCTTTGGTATTCTTGTTTCTAAAAACAAACAGAAGGAATTTATAACACTAAGGCTGGATATGATTGATAGAGGAACTGTGGCTGTCTGTAAGAGAGAAAATCAGAACTGAGCTGCATGCAATGGGTTGGCAGAAAGGTCGAGGAATTCCATCACCGATCATGAAACCTGAACAAAAGGAGTGAAGGTTTAAATTTTAACTGGGACAATGTGATTTTCTCAGATGAACGTTCTGTGTGGCTGTTTCCTAATACACTGAAACTCTAGACCAAACAAACTGAAAAACCTTTGTATCAGCGCCCAAAGTACAGTCCAAAACAGTGGCATAACTGTGTTAGGGGCAAAGCCCTCTGTGTATTGAAGGGGATATGAACAGTGAGCGGTACACAGATATTCTCGAGGGATATTTATTTCCATCTGCTCACGGGTTCGATGGAAAGTTTTGGATTTGCCAGCAGGACAATGACCCAAAACATCGTTCAAAGCAATCACAGGCTCTGGTTTCTGGACCCCAAATATGACATTATTACATTGGCCTAGTTATAGCCCTTGCCTCAATCCAATAGAACATGTTTGGGGACTTATGAAGGAAGGTGTCAATAAGAAAAATCTGACCAATATTGCTGAAATGAAAGAAGAGGTGGTCCGATATTGGGACAGCATGGACCACGACTTTCTAACTTCTTTGATCAGTAGTATGCCCGCCGCATTGAAGCCTGCATTGCTGCCCATGGTGACTTGACAAAATATTAACTGTTCACCTGTCTTTGAATCTGGAGTTATGTTCTGCTAATATTCACATTTAATACGTGAGCAATGAGTAGAAAAAATATTAAAAAATTACAATCTTTAAATTCTCAATAATTTCTGGTTGTACTTGTAATGGTAAAAGTTAATATTGACCCATGACTGGGTCAAACATTTTTCCTCTCTGTTGACTTGTGATCAAGATTTACAGTTGTCTTCATGTGACACTCCAGGTACAGGGTGTGATACTGTGTGTGATGATGACTTAAATGACATCATTACAGAACAGGAGGTGAGCTCTAAAATGATAAGCTAAAAACAATAAATCTCCTGGGTCTGATGGCATAGCAGCTGAGTTTATTAAATCATCAAAACCATATTCTGTTCAGCATCTTACATTACGTTTTAACCAAAAATTTAATACAGGCAACTTCCCAGCTGTGTGCGGTACAAGTATTATATGTCCTCTGTTCAAGTCAGGACTAAGGCAAGACTCTAGTAATTATAGGGTTATTTCTTCAATAGATTCACTTCGTAAAGTATTTACTTGCATTCTAACATTTAGGCTGCAGAAGTGGTGTGAGGGTAATAATACAATTTGTGAGTGTGAGGCTGGATTTAGAGCTAATTATAGCACTGTTGACCATATCTTTTCATTGAATGCTGTTGCACAAAAGTATGCTCATAAGAAAAGGGGGAGATTTTATTGTGTTTTTATAGATTTTGCAAAAGCATGTGATACAATTAATCATAAACTGTCTAAAGGATGTTGGAATAACTGGTAAATTTGATAATTTCTGAGTGTCCATGTATTTGAAAATTGGTAGCCTGTGTTAGGACTTTAAATGGCCTCACTGATACTTTCAGCTGCAATCAAGGCACCCGTCAAGGCTGCATTTTGAGTCCCCAAATATTCATTATCTTTATCAACACTGACTGACTGACTGAGTTTGGTTTTACGCCGCTTTTAGCAATATTCCAGCAACATCACGGTGGGTCTTTATCAACAAGCTTTTTCATGTTCTAGAAAGTTTTGGAGGAAAAGGTGTTAATATCAATGTTAATGTTGATAATCTCTATGCATTAATGTTTGCTGATGATGTGTCAGGAATTGCAGATACTGCACTTCAGATGCAGAAGAGGCTAAATGCACCAGAGTTATTTTGCAGGCATACTGGTATGTAGATTAATTTGGACAAAACAAACATTATTGTTTTCGAAACTCAGGATATTTAAGGCATTATGAAAATTGGTTCTTCGAAGGTAAACAAATTGAGGTTGTGTCATTTTATAGGTATCTTGGCATAGTTTTTACTCCTAGGCTATCATGGACTAAGGCTCACCATTGTCTGCTCTCTCAGGGTAATAAAGCACTTATGTCTATCTATTCCTTTCAAAGAAATTTTGGTAATCTGTCAGCTCAGGATCTCTTTAAGTTGTTTGTTTTCTCTGTTATGTATCTGAGGATTGGGGAACATCATATTGTAAAATTATTGAGGCTCTTCAGATTAAGATTTGCAGACAATATCTTAGAGTTGGCAAGAATGTAAGTACTAGTATGGTTCTAGGGGAATGTGGCAGGCTTCAATTACAATTTAATTATATGTCTAGAGCGGTTAAATATTGGTGTAGGTTAATTCAGTTAGAATCACATCGACTCCCATTTCAGGGTTATAATATGTTGAAATCTCTTGATGATTCGGGTAGGACTACATGGGCTACAAACATAAAAAAATATATATTATTTACATTCGGTTTTGGGATTGTATGGCTCTCACAGGATGTCGGTGATAAAATACTGTCGGAAATAGAAAAAAAAAAATGTTTTAGCAATTACTTTGTATCCCTAACTTTTTCCACAGTTGCAAATAGCATATGTCAGAAATAACCCACATAGGCCTAACTTGGCGTTCAGTGGGATGCGTAATAGGATATCCAGAAAAAACATGTTTACTCGTAAAATCGGGCCAAACTGAAAACAATACATCAGACTATAGATGGCAATTAGGTCGCTCAGCCCGGTATGACGACGGACCATCGACTCACCTGGCATGTAATGCACGTGCTGCCTACAGGCACAAGGGTCATCTCAAAGATATTTGATGCTTTTCTTGTGTGTTGAATATGTCGCATCTAATGATTAACATTTTACTTTCATTAAGTTTATGTTCAGATATGTAAAAGAGTATGATACCCGTAAAAAGCATAATCAGTCATCGTATTAAATGTCTCAAAATATATAGGTGGCATGACCACCCTAAGATCGACAAGACTGGATATCATTTTGTAAATTGCTATGGCATGCCGTTTACATCTTATCTTAGCTGATATCTCTATACCCCAGGCCGACCCCAAACCACCGTCTCCAACACCCGTCCTTATTTTGCTTTTTGAGACGACCCCTCCTGCCTGTTTCTTTTTATAGTGATAGTGAGACTCCATGGTAGCTACATCTTTAATAGTTTCCAGTTTTAAAGTTATTATTTTTCACGTTAGCTATCGTTTATATTGGAGCTAGGTCTAGTTTCAAAATGGGTATTTAAAAAGAGTCCTTTGTAATACAATATCATCACCCTCTAATTTGTATAAAGCAATGGTCTGTTCCAAAAGAGTCGATTTGGACTCATTTGCTTATTTCTGCACTAATCTCTCCTGAGTAAAGCCCAGTGTTTACGTTTTCTATCTCCCTACCACTGAGACTGTAGTTAGCCCGAACCTAGTTTAACATATATTTCACACTTTCACATATTATCTACATGTAAATGTGAAATAACAGGTTTTTGTCTATTTCGACAGTACTATAGTAAGGCATTTATGCAGCAGTTAAAACTTCGGCTTTCGGATAATCTCAAATATTCATGGTCTGCCACTGTTCATAACCTTTAAGATTCATTTGCCTACAAACACTTTAGATCGTTACTGCATGTAGAAGGCTACCTATCATTATCTATCTCTCTCTATCTAAAATCTCTCCTAGCAAAGTTCAGGTGTAGCAATTTAGGGTTAGGTATAGAGGTAGGAAGATATAATAACATACCAACGGCTGAAATTAGATAATATGAACTGTATTAAAGATGAAACACATATCCTTTTGGCCTTTATACTGACTAAAATACCTGTCTGTCTGTCTGTTTGATTTGATAATTTGCGGCGGGGACTATGTCACCTTAGTGACAATGCTTGTTTTGATAAATATTCGAGTCTGAGGTCCCTGATCACGTCTGACATTGCACACCGCACACGCGCACACACACAGCAGTATCACAGAGATGATCGGCAAGCAATTTATCATATGCCATAGCTATGTCACTTACACAGTTGACGGGGAGATAGACATGTGGTCATCCCAGTGAGGTCTGGAGAGACAAGTTTTAGGGTGGGCTTTAGGTTATTGTAATATAGATGTATTATTAAGGTGGGTGTGAGGTAGCTACAGCCGTGTGTTTTGGGGAGACAGGGAGACTTGGTAGATATATGGGTTGGTGACACAATTAGGACTCAGCTGGGAATCAGATTGTTGGTAGATGCATGCATAAAGCATAGGTGTTTGGCCTAGTATTTGTTCAGGAGGGAAATATTAATTTTGAGATTGGGAGTTAGGCTGTGGGACGATGTATGTGCCAGTGAAAGAGTTAGATCCGCGTGGAGGTTAGTGGTGTGTCGATTCATCGATACGCATCCAAGGGCCACCGATACAGTGAATCGATACAAGGTGTTACATTGTCGTATATCCCGATACGATACTTCAAATGGGCCACGATACAACGATGTTTTACTTTGAATATTGCCGAATCGTCAAGAAAGACTTACTTTTGTTTGATGATTAAGATATATGCATACTTTTTTTCCCTTTATAAGTTTATCGGAAGTTCTTGCGTCAGAACTGTGTCAAACATAGCGTTCGCATTTTATTAATGTTCTCAATGTCTGTTCATAAACTTCATTGTTTCATTTCCAAATGAACATTGGGAAACCCTGCGCAATTTGACGAAATACCTTAAACCTGTTTCTGTTTTGATCTTAAGGTGTTTTATAGGTTGTGTTAGAATAAAATATTTTAGTATCATGATACGTATTGTATTTACAAAGTGCACTGGATTATTGTATTATTTACAGTGATAAATTATATCACCTTTATAATGTCACTAGTGAATGTAAAAACAAAATCGATCTATTCATTGCGTAAACTCAATGATTACAGTGTATGTCACATGAGATGGGGTCACGTGGGATAGCGTGCTGAACGTAGATAGTAGTATACCTTAATATTTCTTAACATCAGGCAACTAAATGTAGCAAGCATTTAACAGTACACCAAATTTTCGGTCGTCACAATGGCTACAGAAGATGCGAAAAGACATATCATTACCATAGATGAAGACATATATGCAACATGACACTGACAACGTATATAACTGATTCAGTTTGGGGTACTCAAACAAACAACGACAACCAGAAGATGGCAGGTGATGTCATCTTCTGTTTCCTTCCACCAGGTGTGCTCTCGCTATTATATTTGGCTGCCGAAAGTTCAGCAATAGTACAAAACATCAAGCTGTCGTTCCCCATACCATACTGAAGGGAAACTCTTCTAATCGGTCGTGGAATCAACCCCGGTGCATGTACTATCAGTACCATCTGTCTATCGGGAGATCACTGCATAACCAACCATAAACTGACTTCAATGGGATTGTTATGCAACTTTAAGAATTTAATTCACCTCTGGGCTATCTCCAATGTTCGGTCATACACTGACACCAACGTCATTCCTGTTTTTTTCTACCTTGTATGAATATAGCTCTCGCTTTATGCCAACAAGTAATGAAGTATTAGCCGAGACTTCAACACCAGATCAGAATTATAGGCTATCAGTACTAATACCGGGGTTCTGTTTATACCGTATGTGTACGAAACAATATTTTGTATTGACATTTGTGGGTTTTTTTCTGTTTCAGACGGTTAGCTGTGTGGTGAGTACCTTTCCATGACATTAGTTTAAGCAGGTTTTGAAACTATCATCCAGGTAAAGTTTTTAATGTATTTGGAAATATGTCTGAAAAAATGGACTACGTTCTGGGGAGACGTCTTTGTGTTGATCTGCCTGTCAGCAAATAATGATTCACACTTGCTACTCTGATGAATATGAGACTGAAGGAAGGGATCAGGTCGAAATACCAAATGATCAATTCCGAATGGTTTCGATGTTTTTGGAATATTTGTCTTCATTTACATCAAATGTTCACCCAGAACCCATGTGCTAGGTGTGTGAGGGAAGTTTGAAGAGACGCATCCGTCTGTAGAGAGGGCATAAACACAGATGATACCTACTGGAGAAATGGATTTGCTACATTATCATACATTTAAACAATTAAGCCACAGTACACAAACCCTTGTCACTGTCAATGGTCACTGGCATAAAACTAGGCCAATCGAAACGCACGTGTCTAGGCAATATTAGATTAAAATACCTCCCCGGGAGATAATGAAAACTACAAACATAGGTTAGAAAACTTACAACACAAATATGCAAGCACATGAAAGTTTTATAACTGTTCAATCTCCGTTCGGGAAGTATCTCATTATCCCCTTCTTACTACCATCAAGATAATGGCCTGCTACATCTTACTACCTGGATTTCCTCACAGAAGCACAAAAATGTATGTCTTCAAACGCCTCTTTGGCTGTGAAGGAAGGAAAACAAATTCATAAGTGTGTTGTTTCACTTGTTCAGATCTGGTGTTACATATGCTCGTCAATTCAGCTTTAGTAAGTGACGCCCCTTATCATCCTAATATTAAGACTTACAATACAAACCTTTACTGTAACATCAGTCCTACCATCGATTGTCATGACACCCAAATCTAGGGTTACTATCCAGGTCACAGACATAAAGCAACGTATGCAAAGGGGCAACAGACAAGTAGTGATAAAAGCTGAGTGGACCAAATTAAGGTATACTGTTCAAAAAGTTTGTTTACATAGGTAAGTAAAGCATTGTACCCATTAATGCGAATGGCATGCTGGGTAATGTGAAGTGTGGACGTGTTCAAGTCAGCTCCCGATATGGGTATAAGTCTAGAGCAATATAGAGCTAAAATCGGCTCGTTTTCACAACCTAGCAGGACCAAACAATCAACTCATGGATTGTGTGTGTCAAAAAAGTATGTATCGTTGACTTTGAGGCTTATTCTAGCGATATCGATGTTGCTAACTCTGAGTGGTGACGTGGAGTGTAACCCCGGCCCCAAGTCAACGAGGCAGTCAACTCTCTCTCACAGGAGGATACAGGTGCTGTGGGGCTCACCAGCAAATACTCAACAGATGATATAATGGACGCTATTATCGGGCTAAAGTCTGATGTGAAAACTGCAAAACGACCGCCTCACTCAACTTGACACGAAAGTGGACAAAATGGCGACTCAGGTGAGAGAACAACGAGACGATATAAATAAGTTGAGTGAAGAAAACATAAGGATGACTGAACAGCTACGCGTTATGAAAGATAGACTTGATGATTATGAATCCAGGTCTAGGCGCAATAATCTGCTTTTTCATGGCATAGAAAGTGAAAACAACGAAACCTGGGAAACTTCGGAGAAGAAAGTTCGTGAGTTTATTCGAGACACTCTTGACATCCCCAAGCAGACGATATTCTTATTACTAGGCCCATCGACTTCGGAACGGAAAACGTAATCCCCAATAATTCGAATTTCGTTCTCACCAACGACAGAAACGACATCCTGTTCACTGCGAAAAGGAAACTAAAGGACAGAGAAGATACAACCCACCGAGTCACCGAGGATCTCACACAGCGAGTGCGAGAAGCACGCAGATCTTTAGCTCCTTTATACTCGGATGCCCTCAAAGCAGGTCTGAAACCGAAGATACGGCACGAGAAGCTAATCATCGATGGAAAAGTGTATATTCATGACCGGAAAAACAACGCAAATAGGTGTATTTCGGATGGAGGAAAACGCAAACCACAAGTCACAACGGAATCACACGACCACGCCCCTTTGTTTACGCATAGTAACGGAAGTGAAGGGGAGAGCACTCTAAACAGGAATACGCGATTGAGCAAAACAGCGAAATGAGGACTCGGCCAAGGCTCCATTAGCATTATCGGCTGGAATATAGAGGGTTTAAGTAAACACGTGAGTTCCACCTTTAGTGATTTTGAGAGTTTTGTTGTAAATATGATATAATTGGATTCTGTGAAACATTTGCTAAACACCCCACCGATTACGACATGTTATTGTCCGGATTTCGATCATACCACTACTGCAGACCCAAACAGAAGCATTTGGGTAGGTACAGCGGCGGAGTGTCTGTTTTTGTGAAACCCGATATTGACGAGTATATGTACAGAGTGCTTGAAGATTGTGAAGATTGTGTTGTTCTTTTGTTTCAATCCACGAGACTTGGACTTGACAAAGATATTGTGTTAATGTTTGTCTACATATCACCTGAAAACTCCCCTATATACATTGGTAAGGATTTTGATGGCATTCAGCGTTTGGAACAATATGTCGAAACCATAAAGCATAATTTTTATCAGCATCATATATTACTTGTAGGCGATTTTAATGCAAGAATGAAAACATTTTTAGATTATATTCCCTGTGATGATCTCTACTATGTCCAAAACAACAGTGAGGACTACCCAAGTGATAATTTCCAAACTCCACGCAATACGAAAGACAATATCAGATATAACAACTATGGAGTATCGCTTGCAGAAATGTGTTGTACACATGGTCTACATACTTTGAATGGAAGGTTGTTTGATGATAAGGAAGGCAACTTCACCTGTGTGACCCATAATGGTGCTAGCGTTGTGGATTACTTCCTAGCAAGTACTGATCTATTCCCCTATTTCAGCTCTTTTGGTATTCATGAAAGAGACGAGTCAAACCATTTCCCTCTATATTGTTCTATTGATCTTCCTGGTGCAGCTTCAACTCAAAGGTGTAAAGATAACAATTCCAATCAGTCATGTGTTATGGATCAAGAGGCATGGATAAAATACAACTGGTCCCCTGAAATGTACAACATATTTTTAGTTGATTTTCATGAATTGTTTATGATGCAGTATGACACAATACATAAACAGATTGAAGAAAATGTGGAAGAAAGTGTCAAAGCATTAACTGATCTCTACCAGGCTGCAGCAGACAAATTCAAGAGAGTTTACAATAATTCTCTTTCCATGTATTCCAAGCAGCCCCCTTGGTGGGACTCCGAATTAGAGCATATCAAACAAAAGAAATACTCAGCTCTTAGAGCACACAGATCAAGGGGTGAAAACATTGATTCATATATATGTCAAAAGAAACTTTTCAAATCTACATTTCAACTGAAGAAAGACTTATATTTTCAAGATCAAAGGAGAAAACTTAGTGACTCAAGAAATGACCCCAAACAATTCTGGAGTGTATTAAAATCAAAATCAGTTTCTCGTTCAGAGACTCCTAATATTCCTGTAAATGTATGGCATGATCACTTTCAGAACCTTTTATATTGTGAATCTGCCAATAATGTTATCGAAGAGACATTATGTGAGGATATAAATGACAACATGGCATCACAGTTGAATGATCCCTTTTCAGAACATGAAGTATTTTCTAGTCTTCAAAACATTAAGAGTGGCAAATCAGCAGGACCAGATGGCATAGCCGGTGACTTTTTCAAGGCTTCTAAAAGTTATATTGCACCAGTATTAACTAAACTATTCAATAAGTTATTTGAAGATGGCATTTTCCCTGAGACTTGGGGAAAGAGTATCATCTGCCCCTTGCATAAATCTGGAAGCAAATTGGACCCAAACAATTTCAGAGGTATTTCCTTGATCAACTCTATGTGTAAAATTCTTACTTCCATAATCAATAACAGATTACAACAATGGTGTGATGACAACAACATAATCTCAGAGTGTCAAGCTGGCTTTAGACATGGGTATTCAACCACTGACCATATATTCACATTACAAGCTATGGCAACCAAGTATTTATCAAAAAAGAAGGGGAGATTCTATTGTTTGTTCATAGACTTTACCAAAGCTTTTGACTGCATTAATCATCAAATATTGTTTAGGAGTCTTGTGAGCATTGGTGTGAAGGGGAAATTTATGAAATTTATCATCAAGATGTGCTCATCATTATGTGCTTGTGTCAGAACTGACACTGGATTATCATCTTATTTCAACTGTAATGTTGGCACAAGGCAAGGATGTATTTTAAGCCCTCAAATTTTCATTATTTTTATAAATCAACTATCACAAATGCTGGAGAATGATGGTGGAAGAGGTATCTTTATATCTTCACAAGCCAAGGATGTTTATTCTCTCCTATTTGCTGATGATGTTTCATCTGTATCTGACAGTGCTATGCAGCTTCAAAGGAAAATTAATGTTGTTGAAAGGTTTTGTGCAGAAACTGGAATGAAGGTGAACCTGAAAAAAGACTAAAATAATGGTATTTCGCAATGGAAGTCCGCTCAGGGATTATGAGAAGTGGTTTTTTAAATGGAACACAAATTGAAGTTGTTAATATGTATAGATACTTAGGTATTGTGTTTACTCCAAGATTAGCATGGACAAAAGCGAAAACCTGTTTATCTTCTCAGGCGAGGAAGGCCATATTTTCTATCAACAATTATCAAAAATGTTTTGGATATATTAACCATCATGAATTGTTTAAGATATTTGACTCTATGATTGCACCAATACCCTGTTACGGATCTGAAATATGGGGAACAAGCTACTGTCAAATTATTGAAACTGTGCACACCAGATTTTGCAAGTCATTTCTTAAAGTTAGTAAAACTACCAACAACAACATGGTTCTGGGAGAGTGTGGAGAGCTTCCTCCAGTATCAATATATCTCAAGAGCAGTCAAGTACTGGTGCAGACTGATACAGCTTCCACGAAACAGACTTCCTTATCAGGCATATCTAATGATGAAAACTCTCGATGATAATGGTAAAACAACATGGGCTTCTCATATTAGGTTGATATTATTCCAATATGGATTTGGTTTCTTATGGATATCTCAAGACATAGGCTGTATATCCACATTCATGGTAATTTTTAAACAGAGATTCTATGACTGCTTCACTCAATACTGGCATGCATCACTATTTTCGTCACCCAAATGTAAATACTATTCACAATTTAAATCATCTCTAAGTGTCGAACCATATTTAACCAGTGAATTGCTACCAAATCAACGTAAAATCATAACTCAGTTTCGGTGCTGTAACTTCAGACTCGCAGTGGAATGTGGCCGTCATACAAACACCCCATATAATGAACGTCTCTGCCTCTTTTGTCATGCTGCTGGCCTTGATTACATCGAAGATGAATTCCATATTTTATTAATATGTCCAAAATATTCCCAACAAAGATCTGATTGTTTTTCAATATATCTGACTCAACCACCGACAATTGAAACCTTCATCCGATTGTTGTCATCAGACAATATACATATTTTAAAATCATTGAGTAAATATCTTTCACAAGTTCGCCGTAGAAGGAATGATTGTCTGTAAAACAAATCAATACTAAACTTTACTTAGCTCTACTCAGTATGTATTTACTCTTGCCAAATGTATGTATTATGGGCCTCTGGCCTAAATTACCGAATAAACCTGTCTGTCTGTCTGTCTGTAAGAGGTTGAGCATATCGGCAAATGAACCAGATGCTTGATTGGCATTTAGAAGTGAACCAGCCAATGGAAGACTTCGTTACACTAAGGTGCACGCCCGCCCGCTCTGAATGGGTTCAGTATCTTCGTATGCTTCGTTTCGAGGGTAGTAAACCCAAGTACAAAATACTGCACTTTTGATTTACGATTGTACGCTTATAATTGTGTTTATTTCGGTTTTCCATACTGAGCAATGTATATCATATGTCATGAATAAATAATAATTGTGTCTAAATTATGTTTATTTTTGGGGGCTGCATTTAAGCTTTAAGCATATCGCCAAAAACGCATCCCTCGTGTTTCCTTCACTTACACAAGCTGATAGCTGGCTATAAAATGCCATAAATTCATGTGACAGGTCACAATGTCGAAAGCACAACGTCAACATGTTCCCAGACAAACAATCTACAACAACCTCTGGTGTGGTTTACAATGCCAATGGCTACGTCCGCGACAGGTCAAGGTGAGGTCGACCTCGGGTCACTACTGCTGCCCAGGACCGCTTCATTTGACTGTTTCATTTGCATGATCGAACCCTCAGTGCTTGCAGCACAACTACAGCCATTCTCGGTCTACGCCGGATTTTGGACCAAACTGTTAGAAAAAGACTAAGAGAGACGGGACTTTCAGCCAGAAGATCTCTACAACGTTACGTCCTAATCCCACGTCATGACGCAGACCGTCCTCAGTGGTGTAGATTGAGACGCCGATATACCAGGAATCAGTGGAGGGAGATATTGTTTTACAGACAAATCTCGTTACCTGATCGACGTCATGGGGAACACTACACCGCCAACTGTGCCTAGCAGGCAGGTCGTTTTGGTGGTAGAGGCGTTGTGGTGTGGGCAAGAATCTGTTTTGATAGAAGAACAGACAGATATGGAAGGGAATCTAACTGGTGTGCGCTATCGTGATGAGATTCTCCAACGTCATGTTGTGACTTTGTAGATATGTCACTTATTGAGAATTTATGGAATGCCCTTGACCGACGTGTTCGTGAGCGACACGTTGCACCTCAGAACCTTCAAAACTCCGTGGGGCGGTAGGGTAGCCTAGTGGTTAAAGCGTTCGCTAGTCACGCCGAAAACCCGGGTTCGAATCCCGACATGAGTACAATGTGTGAAGCCCATTTCTGGTGTCCCCCGCCATGATGTTGCTGGGATATTGCTAAAAGCGGCGTAAAGCCAAACTCAGCCAGTCAGTCCGTTGTTTGTGATTATTGGAGTTGTAAAAGTCAAAGTGGAAGTCAGCAGTGTTAGCGAGGGAGTTGCGACCAGGTGGAAATATTGCGGTGGAAGCAAAATGGGGGAGATGTACAAGGGTATTAGTTTATATAAGGGTAGACGTATCTGTTAAGATTGTGTATCTGTTAAGATTGTATGGCACTTAGGATGGGTTTGCAACGAAAGCAACCAAATACATATAGGAAACATTTAACGGGAAAAGAGATAATGAAAAACGAATAACATAGATTCTGAACGTTTGGTGACAGTATCTGTATGTTGTATGACATCTTAACATCCTAAGACAAGACAGCCCATTTTTGACATAGATAACTGCACGTTGTCCGACAGGTTTTGGGCGTTGTTCATCTGTTATCCAAGAACAATCCGGAGATAATCTTGATGCAAGATCTGTATGTGATGATGATGGATAGGTTATTCTGTAAGCATGGAGCCTTGCATTGCCAAAGTAGAACATTATGTCAGAAAATCGTCTGGACTGTGTATGTCTATTGACACGTCTCAGTCATATCAACACCGAATGGAGAGACAACTCGCGTACATGTAAAGTGAATAGATGGTGGAAGTTCTTTGGGATGGTCACACGTTGTCTACAGCTAGGTGCTCAGTTTATTGTCCACCCAGTCTGGTGTAGCCAGAAGTAGTGGTCGGTCAACTGAACCCGAGGTTCCTGCAAATGACCCGGCTAAGCAACAATCAACATCATTCCAACACTCCTCGCTATCTGTTCTGCTGTGTTCTTGGTTGACTAACGCATAGTCTCTGAATACATACAATTTTGACAGAAACCAATAATTAATTTCAAATTGAAAAGGAGCTCCCGTGACATGGGAGATTTAGAGTAAATCTAGACATGTTTCAATTAGAGCATTTCATTGCAGATAGGGCAGAAAGGAGACGCTATTCCTGGCATTGATTTCATGCGCTATCAAGAACTGCAAGGCGTCAAATTTAACATCTAACTAATTGTTACTTAAAACACAGACCTTAAATTAGGAGGAAAAAAGAGTGAGACAAATGTTGTTTTGTGTATTGTCTGCCTAAAATATACCGTATTCCACGCAATTGGCACCCTCTCCCAAATAAGCGCCCTCTATTAGAAATATGATACATGTGACTGCCCTCATCCCTCATCCTGTAAAGGTCATACGCCATTTAACTTTGAAACTGATATTCCAATTTGTATTGAGGATGAACAACTGAACGAAGTACCATACCCACGTATGATGCAATAACATCCTCACATCGATTCAGAATTTGGGGAAAAACAATATCTTGCGAGTATAATATACATCAGAATTCATTATTGCATATATAATGCAGAACTCTTCTCTACAGAAACCATACACAATACACAATACACAAGAAAATACACTCAACATAGGTCTCTAGAGTAAACCTCGAAGTACATCGGCGTTTGCTACGCGTGGTGATATCTGTTGACTGGACTGATTTGTGTGATTGGGTTATCTGCCTATTTCATCAATTCTACACCAGTTCTTATTGACGACTTCTTATATTTAACGATGCATCTGATTATGCGTGAACGCACTCTAGACACTGGACATATGGTCTTTCTTTGCAAAATACAATTTTAGGCTGGTCGTTTACTTCAAAGAGAACAGGCTTATCTGAGTTGATAATGATTCTCATAATTTCCCCAAATCATGTTATTGCTCTCTTCTCGAGATATTATCACGAGTAACTACTGCCAAGCAAAGCGTTTGGTAGAACAGACGCAATTTGTCTGCATTATGTTATTCACATCACTGTTTATTAAATAAAATGCAGCAAAAAGGCTACACTTGTAACACTTTGACGTCGAGGTAAAAACTGTGTATATATACTAAAAAACACATTAGAAACGCAATTGGTATTTGTTGTCCTGGAACTTACGACAGTTCTATCTACGATTTTTCTCCTGCGATACAGAGGATGTAGGTATAAAAGGCTGTTATTCTGGCCCATTTCGAGTTCGAGTCCCCGAGCATTCCTCTCACATGATCTTTGATGCTTTAATCTGAACCTTTGACAGTTCTCGTAAACACAACCGTATTCATGAAACACGTTGTGCACGTGCATTACCTGCACCTAGGCCCCTTAAAAGCACAAGGAATTGTAAAACTCAATCACTGAGAAAATGCCACGCTTGACAATAAGACGACTGACTGAGTTTAGATTTACACGCGCGCTTTAGCAATATCCCAGCAACATCATGGCGGGGACACCTTCCAGAAATAGGCTTCACACATTGTACTCATGTGTGGATTCGAACCCCGGGTCTTCAGCGTGACGAGCCAACGCTTTAACCACTCAGGCTACACCACCGCACCTGACACAAGACGAAAGGAATAAGGCAATTGGCATGGTCAGCCGAGGTGCTTCAGATGTGATGATTGCCAGGCACTTTAATGTGCATCCACTGCTGATCGACTCCAGACAGCGTTTTCGGGCCACCGGAAGTGTTGTTGATCGTCCACGGCCTGGCGCTGCACCTGTGACGTCAGCCTCGACAGGACCGCAATATCCGAATTTCATAATTTTGCGAAATCGGTTCCAGCAGCTGCTGATACGGCAAGGAGGACAATTGGGGACAAGACAACGTCATGTCGGCGCCCAAACGGTACGAAGACTTGCAACATTCAGTGTCGTCGCTTTCTGTACCGTGGCCCAACCTGATTGCATTGCCAGAGACTTCTGCCAGACAGCGATGGACAGCTAAAGGGGGCAGCTAAACGGTAGGGGCCAATCTTGGCAACAGGCCATGGCGAGATGTCATTTTGCAGATGAATCCAGGTTGAACGTATCTTGCAGCTCGACATCAACGGATTTATCGACGTCGAGGAGAAAGAATTGAGCCAAAATGTGTCCTTGAACATGATGGTTTCTGGGGAGGTGGTGTCTATGATCTGGTGTGCTATCAATGCCAACTTCCAATCCCAGATTGTAGTGGTTAAATGCAATCTGAATGCTCAACGTTGTGTGTGGACAATACCCTTCGTCCGGCTGTACTCAGAATGATGGATCAACATGGCGGTCGTAATAATTATGTGTTTCAGCATGATAATGCACGTCCCCATGCAGCAAGGGTAACAAGGATTTTTAGGAATAATGAGAACGTTCGTGTGATGGACTGGCCCTCATTGTGACCAGACATTAACCCAATCGAGCATCTGTGGGATGAACTAGGACGGTGAGTTCGAAATCAACTTGTGCCACCAAGGACAGTTGCTGAATTGACACAGGCCCTTCAACATCACTGGTAGACCATCCCATAGCTGTTCCTCAGAAATTTGTGTCATTCAATATCCCGGAGACTCCGAGCACATCTTGAAGCGCACGGTGGACACACAATATTGACTGCAAGTGACCCTCCCTTTGTTTGATGTCGTTGTTGCAGATATTTCAGATGGAATTATTCACAGATGTTTGCTTAAAACATATCTGCCAGTTACATTTATGTATGTTGACTTGTGTGTGAGTAAAGAAAGTATGAATATCAAATTGGGTTTTAAATGGCTTTCAGTATACTTACTTTCTCAAATACTTACTTTCGTCAAATACTTTGGTGACATGCCATCCTCGAAACCATTAAAACTTTCCTATTGAGCGCTTTCTATCATACATAGTCTCTCAGTAGTGCAGAGCACCAGCATCTCTGTCGATGAAACAGGTTAGGAATGCATGATATTATGTTAAAAGGTCAAATAATTTGGGGTCAAAAGAAAAGTTCCTCAGTTATGTTTCATCCTGATCAGATTACTTGACGTGAAATTCGACAGTGATCTCGCAGCTGCAGTAGTCCATATGATTCTTGACTATGAATTGAAACGTCCACATAGTCAATCACATACAACAAAAACATTTTCGATTTTCAGGAGTGACACATATTACACACACTTAGCCTGCATGTATTTTATAGGTGTTCCTGAAAAAAGTGCTATAAGCTCCTGGTTTCATGTTCTATTCATATGTCCAGTCACATATCAGCTGGTTTCTGACATTTACAACTTTTGGAACATCTATAATTTTATGGTTACATTTATCTATGCCTAGAACTAAAAAATCAACCAAATTAAACAGGTTCGCTTTCAGCCGTTCTTCCATGAATTGATGGTGTAATAAAACTATAATTCTGAATTAAGAGTTGTTTTATAACTGCCAGAGTATTAGTAAGGGTGCAGCAACTCCAGGATATTTTGAAATATTATTCAGTTACATATAATAGGGCATGGTCCATGTAGCTTAGATCCAACAGTCGTTCGTAAAACGCATGCCTATGATATTTACTTTAACAATTTTAATGATTGTATATAGATTTAGAAAATGATTATTCTATTCACAACGTGTCATGAATTTCGGGCAAATGGTCCAATTCTACTGCAAGGTAGACTTCACAGTGGTTGTGTGTTAATGAACATTTCAGTGACAAAACAGAAGAAAATATTTGCTACTCATATCGAAAGGTATTTTGACATGACACGTCAGGAATGTCTCGGTATGGAGTTGGTATGTTTGAAGTTGGAACGGTTTCACTTGACGTTTACAGTTAGTAATTAGCATATTACAGTCACAATATCGTCGCAGACAATACGTTGCAGTACGGAGCAGGGCGTGGAGGTATCCCACAGATGACATCCTTACCTTATCAGCTTCCTGATGGTAATTCTTTCACTTTGATCGTATTAGAACAAGGAGCCCCGAAACAGGATCACAAGGTCCGTGGTTCGAATCTCAGCTGGACACTCGGCAATTTTTATACCTAGAGGTTTGTGTTAGTCTTTGAGTGAGATTCCGTAGAGATCGAATATTTTAGGGTGGTTGTTAGGCTGTAGGAGATGCATGCGTTTGTGAAGGAATTGGGTCTGCATATGTGTCAGGAAGTGAGTAGTCAGGTAATGTCTTTACTTTTCTTGTCAGACCTACAATAAGAATGACAGGATTTTACAAATTACACTTACATTATTGGATTATGTATAGAGATAACATTTATGTTGTTTTAATTATTGTCAAAATAACCAAACTCAACCCATTGCTCACGTAAACTCTTACTATACTGCTCCACAAAATGTAGGAGTTATTGAAGTTAAACATAGCGGAAAAAAACAGAATGTATTTTCCTCCGAGTACTTTGTGGGGTATGTGGAGGATAACCATTGGCCCATCTTTACCATGTTGCACATTGATTCACCAGGGTGTCCACATGGATCTGAAAACAATGGACCCAAACGCAGAAAGGGAAGGGTATGAAAAATCACACCATGTTTCACACATTGAAGGGCAAAATGCACGTGCTGCAGCGGGGCAAGGCTGGCTATAGACCATAGCCACCCATCATACCACCACTTTCTACAATGCGAAGATTATGAGAAGACGAAAGGATTGAGATCCGGCGCATCATCACTGGAGCCCCTCCGTCATCGTCCACAAAATGCGAAACAGCTGCACCAAATCGAAACTCTTCCATGACCAGCGATGTGCCCCCCACCTCTCCCCACACAGCATATGAGGGATATGCTCGACGACAAATGCAGGGGCGATAACCCTGCTATTTCCAATCAGAGCAAGTAGATATATAACGAACTTGTGCATGCGGATTACGAAAATAAAGACATTGTATCTTGGTGGTGTGTTAGATTTGGTTCAATACTGACAAAGGTGTTCATTTTGAGGTTCAGTCCAATAGATGCTATGACATTTTAAACCCAATCACATTATTGTGTCCCCTGAAATCACTTTTATGTCAGCCCCAAAGCAGGTATATTGCTCAAAAGGACCTTATACTGTATGACATCCCCACATAACAGATGTATCCTGGTGTCGGACAGTTACAATACCCACAATAGCTTCCAGAATCTCATTAGGTGTGAAATCAAGTGTCACAAAGGATAATAATATCATTTAACAACACATTGTTCAAAAAGAGCTAGAAATCACCATTAACTCAAAGTTGAACCATCACACTAGGGGCTTGCGATAGCTTCTGCTGCATGTGTGGTTTCCCCTTATCAGGATTTAAACCATCGCCTACGTTTCTGGCGATTGTACCGAGATTTAGAAATTAACTGAAATTGTCAATTACACTGCGATGGCAGAAATAACATTTATTTAAGTAAAGGCCGTACGTTACCTACCAAAAGCGAAAATACTTTACAGTATTTCAACCTCAGTCTGGGATTGACATTAGCTACCTTCAACAAACCACATGTGGTTTGATTTTTGATACGCAAGCCGTTATCTATGAAGCAACTGTAATTATGAACAAATTCAATTTCCTTAACAAAATAATATTCATATGAGAATATAATTGAAGATTCCTTCTTTGTTCCTTTGAATTTTGTTATCATAAGGAACAGAGAGAATGGAGAATCTTCAATTCTTAAGAAGTATTATGAGTAAATTGAAAAATGGAAAATACGACAGAATGACGTCTTCATATCTGGAATGCTAACCTCAGTAGGTGAAACTGACAGTCGGTGCGTTAGTGTGAGTTTAGCGTTACGCAGTATTCCACCAAACCAAATTCGAAATGGTTACCGTAACATATGTTACTCCGATAAAACAATAAACTAAAAATGACGTTTTAGTACCAACATTTTGTATTTTTAACATCTTAGTACAGTATGGATCTATTACCTTTCTTGTCCCACCTGGATTCCTGCAACCAGCACCCTCAGAGTCAGGCACTTAATCGCCAGCATGCAAAGTCAGGGCCTAACCCGCATAGCCACCGCGACTTCCACATGTTTCACGCAGTGTCTTCACCAATTCCTGCAAATTTTAATCAGACCATCTCCCAGCTTAAATCTTGCTTTGCAAAGATAATCTGCCAAGACGGTATTACATTGTTTTCATATCGGCCCTTCTTGTGGGCTATGGTACAATGTTTCGATTCCCCTGACAACTTCAAAAGGAATATTCATCGACTGACAAGAGGTTATCAAAATCTGGCACGACAGCAGCGTAAAGTATTTCGTGGTTATAACGTTTTGACTTTTAGTGCCCCGGAAACGGTAATGAAGTTAAACGTGCACTCATGGGAAACACAACCCACAGTGTCACTTTGAACCACCACCAAAGCGTTCCAGCTGCATGGATCATATTCAGATGACGTCTCGTTATGATGCCAATACTTAAAACCCCCTGAGTCACTGTTGGACAATAATGGCGAATTGTGGTAGTGATGGACGATAATTGGGACGTCAGTGCCCTTAGTTCCTCGAATCTCCGGCACACGAAAAGTGTTTTTCCCCACTGTAGGAACAAACGATGGAGGCTGCAGTGAGCCCCTGATGTTAGCAGTGATGGAAATGCACGACCCGCCGACAAGATTGCCCTCATTAAGTTGAAAACACTAGACAATAGGTTACAAAAGTCTGCTCCTACTGACAAAACAACAGAAAGCGGAAATACAACATATACCATTCAAAACAGGCAAATGCAATATGTAAACCAAGAGGGTGCTGTAAAGGTGTGCAGCTAGGCTGCAAATATTGGGTTGAAGGTAATTGTGCTCTAAATGGTGTTGGCTACATCAAGGTTTACAGGATGAAGCAAGAAGTCTTCAACTTAGTTCCACCTCTATGTGTCGATATCACACATCACAGGCAAAGAGATTATGTCCTTGTCAACGGATACTAGACTGAAGTGCGATATTTTAGGTGATACTGGACTGGAAGCATGGCAGAAATCTTAGAACTCGCATGTACCAGGCGTGGCTTGTTTTTCCTTGGAAGTGTATCGACAATTGCTATGCGTTGAGCATTAGAAGTAAAATTTTGAATACCTACATTCAACGAATGCCAATATGTATCAAAAGAGAGCCTTAACTCCAGACCAAAAGAGTGAGTTTATATTTAACATCCACATCTGCAATGCTGCACCATGTCGTAACGAGAACAATTTTGACGTTTATAAAGAATGTCCACATATTATAAACCTAATGTCAAAGGACAGTAAAAGGCTTTTTCAACTCGATTATTACAGTAAGAACTAAAACTAGCATGTAATAGTGGAGTGAATTGATAAAGGCTCTACATTACTTCGGCGATCAAGCATGGTACGTAAGTTTAAAGAACTTACCAGGTTTGTAAACGTAGTATTTTTGTGTTTTTCTTAATTATGACTAATTCTTAATTTACAGTCGCTAGCAACTGGAAGGGATATTAGTGTGAATCCAGCTAGTAACAATGCCTGTAGCAGCAAAAGTACTGTGAAGTCCAAATGGTCCCAATGGACTTACCTTCGGCTGTTATCTATCTGTAGCTTGTTTTTCTTATTTTGTGTTGTCCCTCCTTATAGTTGCTGTCAGTCCAGGTTTTAGTGTGTTACACTTGGAGTTAGGACTGACTCATTGAATTTTAGTTTTACACCGCTTTTAGCAATATTCAGCGAGCAACATCACGGCGGGGACACCAGAAATGGGTTTCAAACATTAAAATCTACGTGGGCATTCGAACCAGGATCTTCGGCGTGACGAGCCAACGCTATAAACTATTCAGCTACCCCACCGCCCCACTTGGAGTTAGGATTGGCGTTATTGTGCGTCAGGTCTGCAAAGACTTAAGCTTGTGGTGAGAGTAAGACTGAGGGGGATGTATGCGTAAAGTGAGAGAGAGCTTTGGTCTGGGGCGATGTGGTTTGAGGATGAGGTTTTGCAAAAATAGACCATGTTGTTATAACGTGCATACATATACCGCAGATAGTTGGACAAAGTACACTGATTATTGTATTTTTACAGTGATAAATTATATCACTCTTTATAATGACAGTATTAAAATATACAAGCCAAATCAACCCATCCATTGCATAAAATCTGACATTTGGTGGTTACAGTGCATATCAGATGACATGGGGTCACGTGGGATAGCGTGCTGAACGTAGACAGTAGTACACCTTTTAGTAATTGTACACATCAGGCAACTACATGCAGCAAGCATTTGCAGTACACCAAAGTTTTCGGTCGTCACAATGGCTACAAAAGATGCAAAAACATTATATTATTACCATAGATGAAGGCATATATGCACGCTGACACTGACAACGTATATACCTGATTCAGTTAGGGTAACTTAGACAATCAATGACAACCGTGAAGATGGCAGGTGAAGTCATCCCGCCCCTTCCTTCCGCCAGTGCTCTCGCCTTATATTTATTGCCGAAATTTCAGGCAATAGTACAAAACAGCAAGCTGTCGTTCCCAATACCATACCGAAGGAAACTCTTCAAATCGGTCGTGGAATCAACCCCTGTCCATGTACCATCAATACATTTGTCTATCGGGAGAGCCAGATTTATCACTGCATAACTAACCATAGACTGACCTGGGTGGGATCGGGTGTTATGCAACTTTAGGAATTGTAATTCACCTCAGGGTCATCTCCAAATGTTCGGTCATACGATTACACTGGACATCAACGCCATTTCCTGTTTTTCTACCTTGGTAATGAAGCATAGCCTCATTTTATACCAATCCAGTAATGAAGTTTTAGCCCAGACTTCAACACCAGATCAGAATTATAGGCTATCAGTACTAATACTACCGGGGTCGCCCGTTTATACCGAATGTGTACCGAAACAATATTTTGTATTTACATTTGCGCTTTTCTGTTTCAGGTCTGTGGAAAGTCGGTGAGAGTACCTTTCGATGACAATAGTTTAAGCAGGTTTTGAAACTCATCATCCAGGTAAAGTGTTGAGTGTTGAATGTTTTTTGGAAATTTGTCTGAAAAAATGGACTATGTTCTTGTAAGACGTCTTTGTGTTGATCTGCCTGTCAAAGCAAATGATGATTCACACTTGCTACTCTGATAAATATGAGCCTGAAGGAAGGGATCAGGTCGAAATACCAAATGATAAATTCCGAATTGTTTCGATGTTTTGGAATATTTATCTTCATTTACATCAAATGTTCACCCAGAACCCATGTGCTAGGTGTGTGTGGAGGGTAGTTTGAAGAGACGTAATCCGTCTGTACACAGCGAAGGCATATACACTGATGATACATACTGGAGACATGGTTTTGCTACATTATCATACATTTAAACAGATTAAGCCACAGTACACAAACCCTTGTCACTGTCAATGGTCACTGGCATAGAAATCCAGACGAACTACAAATGCACGTGTCTAGCCAATATTAGATCAAAATATCTCCCTGGGAGAACATGAAAATTACAAAACATAGCTTAGGAAAACTTTACAACACAAATATGCAAAAGCACTTGAAAGTTTCATAACTGCTTCTGATCTCCGTTCTGGGAAGTATCATCTCATTCTCCCCTCTTACTACCCTCAAGATACCGACCTGCTACATATATTACTACCTGATTTCTTTACAGAAGCACACACAAATGCATGTCTTCAAAAGCCTCTTTGGTTGTGAAGGAAGGGAAACAAATTCCGCCAGTATGCAAGCGTCGTTTCACATGTTCCGGATCTGAGGTGCTGCCATATGCTCGTCAATTCAGCTTTAGTAAGTGATGCCCCCTTATCATCCTAACAATAAGACTTACAATACAAAGTTTTACTCGTAACATCAGTCCTACTCATCCGATTGCCATGACACCCCAAATCTAGGGTTACTATCCAGGTCACATACATAGAAACCCAACGCATACAAAGGGGCAACAGGAAAAGTAGGTGACATAAGCTGAGTGGACCAAATTCAAGATAATTGTTAAAAAAAATTCGTTTACATAGGTATGTAAAGCTAAAAGTGTTTAAGGTTGCAAAGATACCTAACTCGCCTGGATGTAGGATAATAAAGCAAAGGATAATTGAGAAGATCTGCATGAAATTGAAGCAATGCCATTTTAACGTTAACGGTTGAATGGCGTATTAAAGCTGACATGCAACGCAAAATACAAACTTAATAAGTTGAAAAATTAACGCAATGAAAAAAATCCCGTGAACTCGGAGTTCAAACGATTCAATTAATTTCAACCCAGCTGGGATGAAAAGTAGTTTCAACAGCTGTAAGCTGCCCTCTTGCGCGCATTTGCGCAGCTTCTTGGAAGCGCGATGCTCCGGATTGTTAAGGTCGTGGAGCAGGAGTAGTCTTAACTTTGCTGTGTACACAAAACAAGAAATACTAAATAATCTTACTCGTTACATACAAAACCGTGTTGATTGTCTGTTACAGACATAACTCAATATCTGTTTTATTGACACCTATGTGTCTGCCTTCCGTCTGTCTGCTACCGACAATACACAACTTCAATCCACCGACCACATGTAATTTGAACTTAACATTCCATCAGCCTATACGCCGGCAGACAAAGAGCACTGGGCGTAATGGCAAATGAACCAGATGCTTGATTGGCATATAGAAGTGAACCTGCCAGTGGAAGTCTTTGTTACACCAAAGGTGCACGCCCAACGACCTTGAATGGGTTCAGTATCCTGGGTGCTTGGTTTCGAGGGTGTAGTAGACCCAGCGCTGCAAAAATACTGCACTTTTGATTTACGATTGTACGCTTATAATTTTGTTTTATTCAATTTTTCCATACTCCAGCAAATGTATATTATATGTCATGAATAAATAATATTTGTGCTCCAAATTATGTATATTTTGGGGTTGCCTTTTAAAGCATTTCAAGCATATCGCCAAAAACGCATCCCTCGTGCTTCCTTCACTACACATGCTGGATACCTTTTCGGCTATAAAAATGCATTAAATTGAATCCATGTGACAGGTCACATTGTCGAAAGCACAACGTCAACATGCTATTGGCCCCCTGGAAGCAGGAGCGACACACAACAACCTCTGGTGTGGTTACAATGCCAATGGCTAGCCGTCCATGACAGGTCAAGGGTGAGGTCGACCTCAGGTCACTACTGGCTGCCCAGGACCGTTTCATATCTGACTGCTTTCATTTGCATGATCGAACCCTCAGCGCTTGCGTAAGCAATAACTACAGCCATTCTCGGACTACGCCGGATTTTGGGATCAAACTGTTAGAAAAAAGACTAAAGAGAGGCGGGACTCTTCAGTCAGAAGATCTCTACAATGTTATTGTCCTAATCCCACGTCAGTCATGACGTGCAGAGCGACTTCAGTGGTGGAGATTGAGACGATATACCAGAATTCAGTGGAGGGAGAAATTGTTTACAGACGAATCCCGATACCTGATCGACGTCGTGGAACGCTACGCCGCAAACCTCCTGTCCAGTATTGGTCAAGCCTTTGGTGGTAGAGGCATTATGGTGTGGGCAAGCATCCGTTTTGATAAAAGAACAGACAGACGCGGAAGGGAATCTAACTGGTGTAGTGCTATCGTGATGACATTCTCCAACGTCATGTTGTGACTTTGTGATATGTCACCCATTAAGCATTTATTGATGCCCTTTGACCGACGTGGCAAAGTCTTTCGTGGAGCGACATCCCACAGGAGACTAATCAACGTCATATTTCTTTGATGTAGTTAGTTGTTGGTGAGGCGGTGATTCAGGTTCACGGCTGTGTCAATGGTACTGAACCCTCCTCCCTTCTGTGATGTGTGAACTGTGTGATTATTTTGAAAACTATCAATTTTTCTGATTCATTTCTAAGCATGAATATTCACCTTCGACGTACTCGTAATAAATCGATATACATGAATATTGTTGATTTTATGTTCCTTTAAAGGTCACATGCAACCGTAAAAATCAAAACATAATTAAAAACACAATTATCACTTATTCGCTTTATTACTTTAATATACATAGCTGGTTACCCAAAATATATAAACAAAATTATAAGCCGCATTAACCGTAAAT
>NW_025766034.1:0-74130 GCF_003918875.1 Haliotis rubra | reverse complement strand
ACTGACATGTAGTGATGGTGGTGGTGTAGATGGAGACACAGACATGTAGTGGTGTTGGTGGTGTAGGTGGAGACACTGTCATGTAGTGGTGGTGGTGATGTAGGTGGAGACACTGACATGTAGTGGTGGTGGTGGTGTGTAGGTGGAGACAATGACATGTAGTGGTGGTGTAGGTGGAGACACTGACATGTAGTGGTGGTGGTGGTGGTGTAGGTGGAGACAATGACATGTAGTGATGGTGGTGTAGGTGGAGACACTGACATGTAGTGATGGTTGTGGTGTAGGTGGAGACACAGACATGTAGTGGTGGTGGTGGTGTAGGTGGAAACACTGACATGTAGTGATGGTGGTGGTGGTGTAGGTGGAGACACTGACATGTAGTGGTGATGGTGGTGTATGTGGAGACACTGACATGTAGTGGTGGTGGTGGTGTAGGTGGAGACATTGATTTGTAGTGGTGATGGAGGTGTAGGTGGAGACACTGACCTGTAGTGGTGGTGGTGTAGGTGGAGACACTGCCATGTAGTGATGGTGATGGTGTAGATGGAGACACTGACATGTAGTGGTGGTGGTGGTGTAGGTGGAGACACTGACATGTAGTGGTGGTGGTGGTGTAGGTGGAGACACTGACATGTAGTGGTGGTGGTGGTGTAGGTGGAGACACTGACATGTAGTGATGGTGGTGGTGGTGTAGGTGGAGACACTGACATGTAGCGATGGTGGTGGTGTAGGTGGAGACACTGACATGTAGTGATGGTGGTGGTGTAGGTGGAGACACTGACATGTAGTGGAGGTGGTGGTGTAGGTGGAGACACTGACATGTAGTGATAGTGATGGTGGTGGTGTAGGTGGAGAACACTGACATGTAGTGATGGTGGTGGTGTGAGTAGAGACACTGACATGTAGCGATGGTGGTGGTGTAGGTGGAGACACTGACATGTAGTGATGGTGGTGGTGTAGGTGGAGATACTGACATGTAGTGATGGTGGTGGTGTAGGTGGAGACGCTGACATGTAGTGGTGATGGTGGTGGTGTAGGTGGAGACACTGACATGTAGTGATTGTGGTGATGTAGGTGGAGACACTGACATGTAGTGGTGATGGTGGTGTAGATACAGACACTGACATGTAGTGATGGTGGTTGTGTAGATGGAGACACTGACATGTAGTAATGGTGGTGGTGTAGGTGGAGACACTGACATGTAGTGGAGGTGGTGGTGTAGGTGGAGACGCTGACATGTAGTGGTGATGGTGGTGTGGGTGGAGACACTGACATGTAGTGATGGTGGTGGTGTAGGTAGAGGGAACACTGACATGTAGTGGTGATGGTGGTGTAGGTGGAGACACTGACATGTAGTGATGGTGGTGATGTAGGTGGAGACACTGACATGTAGTGGTGATGGTGGTGTAGATACAGACACTGACGTGTAGTGATGGTGGTTGTGTAGATGGAGACACTGACATGTAGTGATGGTGGTTGTGTAGATGGAGACACTGTAATGTAGTTGTGGTGGCGGTGTGTAGGTGAAGACAATGACATATAATGGTGATGGTGGTGTAGGTGGAGACACCGACATGTAGTGGTGGTGGCGGTGTGGGTGGTGTAGGTGGGGACACTGACATGTAGTGATGGTGGTGTGTAGGTGGAGACACTGACATGTAGTGATGGTGGTGGTGTGTAGGTGGAGACACTGACATGTAGTGATGGTGGTAGTGCGTAGGTGGAGACACTGACATGTAGTGGTGATGGTGATGTAGGTGGAGACACTGACATGTAGTGGTGGTGGTGGTGTGTAGGTGGAGACAATGACATGTAGTGGTGATGGTGGTGTAGGTGGAGACACTGACATGTAGTGATGGTTGTGGTGTAGGTGGAGACACAGACATGTAGTGGTGGTGGTGGTGTAGGTGGAAACACTGACATGTAGTGATGGTGGTGGTGGTGTAGGTGGAGACACTGACATGTAGTGGTGATGGTGGTGTAGGTGGAGACACTGACATGTAGTGGTGGTGGTGGTGTAGGTGGAGACATTGTTTTGTAGTGGTGATGGTGGTGTAGGTGGAGACACTGACCTGTAGTGATGGTGGTGTAGGTGGAGACACTGCCATGTAGTGATGGTGGTGGTGTAGATGGAGACACTGACATGTAGTGGTGGTGGTGGTGTAGGGTGTGGAGACACTGACATATAGTGGTGGTGGTGTTGTAGGTGGAGATACTGCCATGTAGCGATGGTGGTGGTGTAGGTGGGAGACACTGACATGTAGTGATGGTGGTGGTGTGTAGAGTAGAGACACTGACATGTAGTGATGGTGGTGGTGTAGGTGGAAACACTGACATGTAGTGGTGATGGTGGTGTAGGTGGAGACACTGACATGTAGTGATGGTGGTGGTGTAGGTGGAGACACTGACATGTAGCGATGGTGGTGGTGTAGGTGGAGACACTGACATGTAGTGATGGTGGTGGTGTAGGTGGAGACACTGACATGTAGTGGTGATGGTGGTGTAGGTGTGGAGACAATGACATATAATGGTGATGGTGGTGTGGGTGGAACACCGACATGTAGTGTGGTGGTGTGAGTGGTGTAGGTGGAGACACTGACATGTAGTGATGATGGTGGTGGTGTGTAGGTGGAGATACTGACATGTAGTGGTGGTGGTGATGTAGGTGGAGACACTGACATGTAGTGAAGATGGTGGTGTAGGTGGAGACACTGACATGTAGTGGTGGTGGTGATGTAGGTGGAGACACTGACATGTAATGGTGGTGGTGTGTAGGTGGAGACAATGACATGTAGTGATGCTGGAGGTGTAGGTGGAGACACTGACATGTAGTGGTGGTGGTGGTGGTGGTGTAGGTGGAGACATTGATTTGCAGTGGTGATGGTGGTGTAGGTGGAGACACTGACCTGTAGTGAGTGGTGGTGTAGGTGGACACACTGACATGTAGTGATGGTGGTGGTGTAGGTGGAGACACTGACATGTAGTGGTGGGTGGTGGTGTAGGTGGAGACACTGACATGTAGTGGTGGTGGTGGTGTAGGTGGAGACACTGACATGTAGCGATGGTGGTGGTGTAGGTGGAGACACTGACATGTAGTGATGGTGGTGGTGGTGTAGGTGGAGACGCTGACATGTAGTGGTGATGGTGGTGTTGGTGGAGACACTGACATGTAGTGAGGGTGATGGTGTAGGTGGAGATACTGACATGTAGTGAGGGTGGTGGGCTAGGTGGGAGACACTGACATGTAGTGGTGGTGGTGGTGTAGGTGGTGGAGACACTGACATGTAGTGGTGGTGGTGGTGTAGTTGGAGAAACTGACATGTAGTGGTGGTGGTGGTGTAGTAGTGGGAACACTGACATGTAGTGAAGATAGTGTGGTGTGGGTGGAGACACTGACATGTAGTGGTGGTGGTGATGTAGGTGGAGACACTGACATGTAGTGAAGATGGTGGTGTAGGTGGAGACACTGACATGTAGTGATGGTGGTGGTGTAGGTGGAGACACTAGGTGGAGACACTGACATGTAGTGAAGATGGTGGTGTAGGTGGAGACACTGACATGTAGTGATGGTTGTGGTGTAGGTGGAGAAACTGACATGTAGTGGTGGTGTTGGTGTAGTTGGAGACACTGACATATAGTGGTGGTGGTGTGTAGGTGGAGACACTGACATGTAGAGGTGGTGGTGGTAGTGGTGTAGGTGGAGACACTGTCATGTAGTGATGGTTGTGGTGTAGGTGGAGATACTGACATGTAGTGATGGTGGTGGTGTAGGTGGAGACACTGACATGTAGTGATGGTTGTGGTGTAGGTGGAGACACTAGGTGGAGACACTGTCATGTAGAGATGGTTGTGGTGTAGGTGGAGACGCTGACATGTAGTGGTGATGGTGGTGTAGGTGGAGACAATGACATATAATGGTGATGGTGGTGTAGGTGGAGACACCGACATGTAGTGGTGGTGGTGGTGTAGGTGGAGACACTGACATGTAGTGATGGTGGTGGTGTAGGTGGAGATACTGACATGTAGTGGTGGTGGTGATGTAGGTGGAGACACTGACATGTAGTGAAGATGGTGGTGTATGTAGGTGGAGACACTGACATGTAGTGTGTGGTGAGTGATGTAGAGTGGAACACTGACATGTAATGGTGGTGGTGTGTAAAATGGGAACAATGACATGTAGTGATGCTGGAGGTGTAGGTGGAACACTGACATGTAGTGGTGAGTGGTGGTGGTGGTGTAGAGTGGAACATTGATTTGCAGTGGTGATGGTGGTGTAGGTGGAGACACTGACCTGTAGTGGTGGTGGTGGTGTAGGTGGACACACTGACATGTAGTGATGGTGGTGGTGTAGGTGGAGACACTGACATGTAGTGGTGGTGGTGGTGTAGGTGGAGACACTGACATGTAGTGGTGGTGTGGTGGTGTGTAGGTGGAGACACTGACATGTAGCGATGGTGGTGGTGTAGGTGGAGACACTGACATGTAGTGATGGTGGTGGTGGTGTAGGTGGAGACGCTGACATGTAGTGGTGATGGTGGTGTTGGTGGAGACACTGACATGTAGTGAGGGTGATGGTGTAGGTGGAGATACTGACATGTAGTGAGGGTGGTGGGCTAGGTGGAGACACTGACATGTAGTGGTGGTGGTGGTGTAGGTGGAGACACTGACATGTAGTGGTGGTGGTGGTGTAGTTGGAGAAACTGACATGTAGTGGTGGTGGTGGTGTAGGTGGAGACACTGACATGTAGTGAAGATGGTGGTGTAGGTGGAGACACTGACATGTAGTGGTGGTGGTGATGTAGGTGGAGACACTGACATGTAGTGAAGATGGTGGTGTAGGTGGAGACACTGACATGTAGTGATGGTGGTGGTGTAGGTGGAGACACTAGGTGGAGACACTGACATGTAGTGAAGATGGTGGTGTAGGTGGAGACACTGACATGTAGTGATGGTTGTGGTGTAGGTGGAGAAACTGACATGTAGTGGTGGTGTTGGTGTAGTTGGAGACACTGACATATAGTGGTGGTGGTGTGTAGGTGGAGACACTGACATGTAGAGGTGGTGGTGGTAGTGGTGTAGGTGGAGACACTGTCATGTTGTGATGGTTGTGGTGTAGGTGGAGATACTGACATGTAGTGATGGTGGTGGTGTAGGTGGAGACACTGACATGTAGTGATGGTTGTGGTGTAGGTGGAGACACTAGGTGGAGACACTGTCATGTAGAGATGGTTGTGGTGTAGGTGGAGACGCTGACATGTAGTGATGGTGGTGGTGTAGGTGGAGACACTGACATGTAGTGATGGTGGTGGTGTGTAGGTGGAGACACTGACATGTAGTGATGGTGGTAGTCCGTAGGTGGAGACACTGACATGTAGTGGTGATGGTGGTGTAGGTGGAGACACTGACATGTAGTGGTGGTGGTGGTGTGTAGGTGGAGACACTGACATGTAGTGGTGATGGTGGTGTAGGTGGAGACACTGACATGTAGTGATGGTTGTGGTGTAGGTGGAGACACAGACATGTAGTGGTGGTGGTGGTGTAGGTGGAAACACTGACATGTAGTGATGGTGGTGGTGGTGTAGGTGGAGACACTGCCATGTAGTGGTGATGGTGGTGTAGGTGGAGACACTGACATGTAGTGATGGTGGTGTAGGTGGAGACATTGAGTTGTAGTAGTGATGGTGGTGTAGGTGGAGACACTGACATGTAGTGGTGGTGGTGTAGGTGGAGACACTGCCATGTAGTGATGGTGATGGTGTAGATGGAGACACTGACATGTAGTGGTGGTGGTGGTGTGTGGGGTGGAGACACTGACATATGTAGTGGTGTGAGTGGTGGTGTAGGTGGACACACTGACATGTAGTGATGGTGGTGGTGTAGGTGGAGACACTGACATGTAGTTATGGTGGTGTGTGTAGGGTGGAGACACTGACATGTAGTGGAGAGTGGTGGTGTAGGTGGGAGGCAGCTGACATGTAGCAGTGATGGTGGTGTAGAGTGGAGACACTGACATGTAGCGATGATGGTGGTGGTGTGGAGGTGGAACACTGACATGTAGCGATGGTGGTGGTGTAGGTGGAGACACTGACATGTAGTGATGGTGGTGGTGCAGGTGGAGATACTGACATGTAGTGATGGTGATGGTGTAGGTGGAGACGCTGACATGTAGTGGTGATGGTGGTGTAGGTGGAGACACTGACATGTAGTGATTGTGGTGATGTAGGTGGAGACACTGACATGTAGTGGTGATGGTGGTGTAGATACAGACACTGACATATAGTGATGGTCGTTGTGTAGATGGAGACACTGTAATGTAGTGGTGGTGGCGGTGTGTAGGTGGAGACAATGACATATAATGGTGATGGTGGTGTAGGTGGAGACACCGACATGTAGTGGTGGTGGCGGTGTAGGTGGTGTAGGTGGAGACACTGACATGTAGTGATGGTGGTGTGTAGGTGGATACACCGACATGTAGTGATGGTGGTGGTGTAGGTGGAGACACTGACATGTAGTGATGGTGGTGGTGTGTAGGTGGAGACACTGACATGTAGTGATGGTGGTGGTGTGTAGGTGGGAACACTGACATGTAGTGATAGTGGTAGTAGTCCGTAGGTGGAGACACATGTGTACATGTAGTGGTAATGGTGGTGGTGTAGGTGGAGGCACTGACATGTAGTGACAGTGGTGGTGTGTGTGTAGGTGGGAACAATGACATGTAGTGGTGATGGTGGTGTAGGGTGGAACACTGACATGTAGTGAGTGATGGTTGTGGTGTGGGGTAGGTGGAGACACAGACATGTAGTGAGTGGTGGTGGTGTAAGGTGGAAACACTGACATGTAGTGATGGTGGTGGTGTAATGGTGTGGGAATGAAGTGGAGACACTGACATGTAGTGGTGATGGTGGTGTAGGTGGAACACTGACATGTAGTGGTGGTGGTGTAGGTGGAGACATTGATTTGTAGTAGTGATGGTGGTGTAGGTGGAGACACTGACATGTAGTGGTGGTGGTGTAGGTGGAGACACTGCCATGTAGTGATGGTGATGGTGTAGATGGAGACACTGACATGTAGTGGTGGTGGCGGTGTAGGTGGAGACACTGACATGTAGTGGTGGTGGTGGTGTAGGTGGACACACTGACATGTAGTGATGGTGGTGGTGTAGGTGGAGACACTGACATGTAGTGATGGTGGTGGTGGTGTAGGTGGAGACACTGACATGTAGCGATGGTGGTGGTGTAGGTGGAGACACTGACATGTAGTTATGGTGGTGGTGTAGGTGGAGACACTGACATGTAGTGATGGAGGTGGTGGTGTAGGTGGAGACACTGACATGTAGCGGTGATGGTGGTGTAGGTGGAGACACTGACATGTAGCGATGGTGGTGGTGTGAGGTGGAGACACTGACATGTAGCGATGGTTTTGGTGTAGGTGGAGACACTGACATGTAGTGATGGTGGTGGTGTAGGTGGAGATACTGACATGTAGTGATGGTGATGGTGTAGGTGGAGACGCTGACATGTAGTGGTGATGGTTGTGTAGATGGAGACACTGTAATGTAGTGGTGGTGGCGGTGTGTAGGTGGAGACAAAGACATAAAATGGTGATGGTGGTGTAGGTGGAGACACCGACATGTAGCGATGGTGGTGGTGTAGGTGGAGACACTGACATGTAGTGATTGTGGTGATGTAGGTGGAGACACTGACATGTAGTGATTGTGTCGATGTAGGTGGAGACACTGACATGTAGTGGTGATGGTGGTGTAGATACAGACACTGACATATAGTGATGGTGGTTGTGTAGATGGAGACACTGTAATGTAGTGGTGGTGGCGGTGTGTAGGTGGAGACAATGACATAAAATGGTGATGGTGGTGTAGGTGGAGACACCGACATGTAGTGGTGGTGGCGGTGTAGGTGGTGTAGGTCGAGACACTGACATGTAGTGATGGTGGTGTGTAGGTGGATACACCGACATGTAGTGATGGTGGTGGTGTGAGGTGGAGACACTGACATGTAGTGATGGTGGTGGTGTGTAGGTGGAGACACTGACATGTAGTGATGGTGGTGGTGTGTAGGTGGAGACACTGACATGTAGTGGTGATGGTGATGTAGGTGGAGACACTGACATGTAGTGGTGGTGGTGGTGTGTAGGTGGAGACAATGACATGTAGTGGTGATGGTGGTGTAGGTGGAGACACTGACATGTAGTGATGGTTGTGGTGTAGGTGGAGACACAGACATGTAGTGGTGGTGGTGGTGTAGGTGGAAACACTGACATGTAGTGATGGTGGTGGTGGTGTAGGTGGAGACACTGACATGTAGTGGTGATGGTGGTGTAGGTGGAGACACTGACATGTAGTGGTGGTGGTGTAGGTGGAGACATTGATATGTAGTAGTGGTGGTGGTGTAGGTGGAGACACTGCCATGTAGTGATGGTGATGGTGTAGATGGAGACACTGACATGTAGTGGTGGTGGTGGTGTAGGTGGAGACACTGACATGTAGTGGTGGTGGTGGTGTAGGTGGAGACACTGACATGTAGTGTTGGTGGTGGTGTAGGTGGAGACACCTACATGTAGTGATGGTGGTGGTGTAGGTGGAGACACTGACATGTAGTGATGGTGGTGGTGGTGTATGTGGTGACACTGACATGTAGCGATGGTGATGGTTGTGTAGGTGGAGACACTGACATGTAGTGATGGTGGTGGTGTAGGTGGAGACACTGACATGTAGTGGAGGTGGTGGTGTAGGTGGAGACGCTGACATGTAGTGGTGATGGTGGTGTAGGTGGAGACACTGACATGTAGTGATGGTGGTGGTGTAGGTAGAGACACTGACATGTAGCGATGGTGGTGGTGTAGGTGGAGACACTGACATGTAGTGATGGTGGTGGTGTAGGTGGAGATACTGACATGTAGTGATGGTGGTGGTGTAGGTGGAGACGCTGACATGTAGTGGTGATGGTGGTGTAGGTGGAGACACTGACATGTAGTGATTGTGGTGATGTAGGTGGAGACACTGACATGTAGTGGTGGTGGTGGTGTAGGTGGAGACATTGTTTTGTAGTGGTGATGGTGGTGTAGGTGGAGACACTGACCTGTAGTGGTGGTGGTGTAGGTGGAGACACTGCCATGTAGTGATGGTGGTGGTGTAGATGGAGACACTGACATGTAGTGGTGGTGGTGGTGTAGGTGGAGACACTGACATGTAGTGGTGGTGGTGGTGTAGGTGGAGATACTGACATGTAGCGATGGTGGTGGTGGTGTAGGTGGAGACACTGACATGTAGTGATGGTGGTGGTGTAGGTGGAGACACTGACATGTAGTGATGGTGGTGGTGTAGGTGGAAACGCTGACATGTAGTGGTGATGGTGGTGTAGGTGGAGACACTGACATGTAGTGATGGTGGTGGTGTAGGTGGAGACACTGACATGTAGCGATGGTGGTGGTGTAGGTGGAGACACTGACATGTAGTGATGGTGGTGGTGTAGGTGGAGACGCTGACATGTAGTGGTGATGGTGGTGTAGGTGGAGACAATGACATATAATGGTGATGGTGGTGTAGGTGGAGACACCGACATGTAGTGGTGGTGGTGGTGTAGGTGGAGACACTAACCTGTAGTGATGGTGGTGTGTAGTTGGATACACTGACATGTAGTGAAGATGGTGGTGTAGGTGGAGACACTGACATGTAGTGGTGGTGGTGATGTAGGTGGAGACACTGACATGTAATGGTGGTGGTGTGTAGGTGGAGACAATGACATGTAGTGATGCTGGAGGTGTAGGTGGAGACACTGACATGTAGTGGTGGTGGTGGTGTAGGTGGAGACATTGATTTGTAGTGGTGGTGGTGGTGTAGGTGGAGACACTGACATGTGGCGATGGTGGTGGTGTAGGTGGAGACACTGACATGTAGTGATGGTGGTGGTGGTGTAGGTGGAGACGCTGACATGTAGTGGTGATGGTGGTGTTGGTGGAGACACTGACATGTAGTGAGGGTGATGGTGTAGGTGGAGATACTGACATGTAGTGAGGGTGGTGGGCTAGGTGGAGACACTGACATGTAGTGGTGTTGGTGGTGTAGGTGGAGACACTGACATGTAGTGGTGGTGGTGGTGTAGTTGGAGAAACTGACATGTAGTGGTGGTGGTGGTGTAGGTGGAGACACTGACATGTAGTGATGGTGGTGGTGTGTAGGTGGAGACACTGACATGTAGTGATGGTGGTAGTGCGTAGGTGGAGACACTGACATGTAGTGGTGATGGTGGTGTAGGTGGAGACACTGACATGTAGTGGTGGTGGTGGTGTGTAGGTGGTGACACTGACATGTAGTGGTGATGGTTGTGTAGGTGGAGACACCTACATGTAGTGATGGTGGTGGTGTAGGTGGAGACACTGACATGTAGTGATGGTTGTGGTGTAGGTGGAGACACTGACATGTAGTGGTGATGGTTGTGTAGGTGGAGACACTGACATGTAGTGGTGATGGTTGTGTAGGTGGTGACACTGACATGTAGTGGTGATGGTTGTGTAGGTGGAGACACCTACATGTAGTGATGGTGGTGGTGTAGGTGGAGACACTGACATGTAGTGATGGTTGTGGTGTAGGTGGAAACGCTGACATGTAGTGGTGATGGTGGTGTAGGTGGAGACACTAGGTGGAGACACTGACATGTAGTGATGGTGGTGGTGTAGGTGGAGACACTGACATGTAGTGATGGTGGTGGTGTAGGTGGAGACACTGACATGTAGTGATAATGGTGGTGTGTAGGTGGAAACGCTGACATGTAGTAGTGATGGTGGTGTGGGTGGAGACACTGACATGTAGTGATGGTGGAGACGACATGTAGTGGTGTAGGTGGAGACACTGACATGTAGCGATGGTGGTGGTGTAGGTGGAGACACTGACATGTAGTGATGGTGGTGGTGTAGGTGGAGACGCTGACATGTAGTGGTGATAATGGTGTAGGTGGAGACAATGACATATAATGGTGATGGTGGTGTAGGTGGAGACACCGACATGTAGTGGTGGTGGTGGTGTAGGTGGAGACACTGACATGTAGTGATGGTGGTGTGTAGTTGGAGACACTGACATGTAGTGAAGATGGTGGTGTAGGTGGAGACACTGACATGTAGTGGTGGTGGTGATGTAGGTGGAGACACTGACATGTAATGGTGGTGGTGTGTAGGTGGAGACAATGACATGTAGTGATGCTGGAGGTGTAGGTGGAGACACTGACATGTACTGGTTATGGTTGTGGTGTATGGTGGAGACACTGACATGTAGTGATGGTGGTGGTGTAGGTGGAGACACTGACATGTAGTGGTAGTGGTGTGTAGGTGGAGACACTGACATGTAGTGATGGTGGTGGTGTATGTGGAGACACTGACATGTAGTGACGGTTGTGGTGTAGGTGGAGACACTGACATGTAGTGAAGGTGGTGGTGTAGGTGGAGACACTGACATGTAGTGGTGGTGGTGGTGGTGTAGGTGGAGACACTGACATGTACTGGTTATGGTTGTGGTGTAGGTGGAGACACTGACATGTAGTGATGGTGGTGGAGTAGGTGGAGACACTGACATGTAGTGGTGGTGGTGGTGTAGGTGGACACACTGACATGTGGTGGTGGTGGTGGTGGTGTAGGTGGAGACACTGAGATGTAGCGATGGTGGTGTGTAGGTGGAGACACTGACATGTAGTGGTGGTGGTGTAGGTGGAGACACTGACCTGTAGTGGTGGTTTTGTAGGTGGAGACACTTTCATGTAGTGGTGGTTGTTATGTGTAGGTGGAGACACTGACATGCAGTGTTGGTTATGGATTAGGTGACCCACAGTGTGATGTAGACAGCATGTACCCTGACCACCAAGTGTTCACCCACAGTGTGATATTGACAGCTTGTACCCTGACCACCAAGTGTTCACCCACAGTTTGATGTAGACAGCATGTACCCTGACCACCAAGTGTTCACCCACAGTATGATGTAGACAGCATGTACCCTGACCACCAAGTGTTCACCCACAGTGTGATGTTGACAGCATGTACCCTGACCAACAAGTGTTCACCCACAGTGTGATGTAGACAGTTTGTACCCTTACCACCAAGTGTTCACCCACAGTATGATGTAGACAGCTTGTACCCTGACCACCAAGTGTTCACCCACAGTATGATGTAGACAGCATGTAGCCTGACCACCAAGTGTTCACCCACAGTATGATGTAGACAGCTTGTACCCTGACCACCAAGTGTTCACCCACAGTATGATGTAGACAGCTTGTACCCTGACCACCAAGTGTTCAGTCACAGTGTGATGTAGACAGCATGTAGCCTGACCACCAAGTCTTGACCCACACTATGATGTAGACAGCTTGTACCCTGACCACCATGCGTTCATCCACATTGTTATGCCGACAGCTTGTACCCTGACCACCAAGCGTTCACCCACAGTGTGATGTAGACAGCTTGTACCCTGACCACCAAGTGTTCAGTCACAGTGTGATGTAGACAGCATGTACCCTGACCACCAAGTCTTCACCCACACTATGATGTAGACAGCTTGTACCCTGACCACCATGCGTTCACCCACATTGTTATGTCGACAGCTTGTACCCTGACCACCAAGTGTTCACCCACAGTGTGATGTAGACAGCATGTACCCTGACCACCAAGTGTTCACCCACAGTGTGATGTAGACAGCTTGTACCCTGACCACCAAGTGTTCACCCCAATGTTATGTCGACAGCTTGTACCCTGACCACCAAGTGTTCACCCATGGTGTGATGTAGACAGCTTGTACCCTGACCACTAAGTGTTCACCCACAGTATGATGTAGACAGCATGTACCCTGACCACCAAGTGTTCACCCACAGTGTGATGTAGACAGCATGTACCCTGACCACCAAGTGTTCACCCACAGTGTGATGTAGACAGCTTGTACCCTGGCCACTAAGTGTTCACCCACAGTGTGATGTAGACAGCTTGTACCCCGACCACATACTTTCTAGCCATTACCAGCCTTTAAGTAGACCTAAATGTAATATTTAAAAATTGGAAGAAATTATTGTCAAGTCCGGACGTGGTTGCTCGACTTAATAATTACGTGTTACTCATCCACATAACTGCAGGATTCTTATAAATTTATCTTTCACCTCACGGAACATCAGTTGTGTATATACACATATATCAATATATATTTATAATCTCCTACGAAGGAGATATTAAGGACTTAGTGTCTCCTACGTAGGACATAGCATCTCCTACGTAGGCGATATTAAGTACTACGTAGGAGAGGAGATAGTATGTCTTACGTAGGAGATGCTATGTCCTACGTAGGACTTAATAACTCCTACGTAGGAGATATTATGTCCTACGTAGGCGATCTTAAGTCCTACGTATGAGATAGTGAGACCAAAAAATGTTTTCACGGTGGTCCTACTAACGCTTCCGTAGCTTCCCACAGAATTATTGGAATGAGATTATTCACAGCAGCTAAATACATAAATATACTGCAGGTGAGGCGCAGGTCGTGGAGACAAGCTGTAAACCATTACTACTTACTTCAACTTCCCACGATTGTATAAGGGTGAGGTGAGGGGACATGGGGTTTTTCGTCATACTTAAGAATATTGACGACGTGCATGCGTGTGTATGTGTGGATGCTTTCATTAGCTCAGACTTAAGCTGGTTTTGTAATGCTAGCTCACTGAGATACCATGTCGCAGCATGAATGCCCCACTCAGACACATTATACTGACTCCGAGCCAACCCGTCCCTGTTGTACCCATTAATGCCGAGCGCCAGGCAGGGACCATCAAGACCATATTTTAACGCTCATTCACTATACCACGGAGGAGGTCTATGAGCGAGTAGGTAATAGATTAGTGAGTGAGTTGTGAGTGAGTGAGTCTAGTTTTACGCCACTTTTAGCAATATTCCAGCAATATGACGGCGGAGAACACAAGAACTGGGCTTCACACACTGTATCCATGTGGGGAATTGGTGGGTTGTGAGCATCTCTGTGTTGTACCCATTAATGCCGAGCGCCAGGCAGGGACCAGCAACTACCAAATGTTAACGTCTTTTGATGCTGCCGGGGATCGAACTCGCGATCTTCCGCTCTCCGGCTGGACGCTCTAGCTACTACACCATGGAGGCGGCGATTGCATAAAGACAAATATAGCTTCTTGATTTTAGATTGTTTATTCTTACAAAGCAACTATTCTGTACATATGCTAACGCTATTAGACAATGATCAACAAACATTTGTTTCTCTTTCCGATATGACCATGGCTTACCCTGGGCCACCTGCTCGCTTGTTTGTAGAAGTATACGTACTGTATAGTTTGGCATGAAATGCATGTGGACCCGGTTTTTTGTAAATATCTTATCATCCAATGATCCAATCGATCTCAAACTGTGCAAGTGGATGTTTTGTCAGACAACCTAATCACATTGTAAATCACCGATTGTATGAATTTGTATTAAAGAATCTGTCTATGTAACTGTCAACAAAATAAACAGCAGAAGGCAGACTGCTTGCAGAGGGAGGGAGCCAATGACCTGTAACAGCGGCAGTGTTGGGTCAGAAAGGTCAACGTTCGTCAATGTAGGTCAGCTATGCACGTGACAGGTATGAAGAGGTGTCACAGGTCGTGAATAGGGTAAGGTGGGTGCCAACTGTTAACCATCATACGGAGTTTGTTTCTCTGAGTGGTTCAACATGAACCACAAAACCCATTAGTGAGAATTATTCTGTAGGTTAAAATCTTTAAATTTGTAATGTTAATGTCATATTTTGTTTATGCAGTACCTAAGTGGAAATGCATTTAAAGAACACAGAAAGTATATTTACACTAAATCATTAATCGGATATTTACAAGAAAACGGGTCCACATGCATTTCATGCCAAACTATAAGTGACATTGAAATAACCAATTAGTCCAACACTTGTCTTCATTCATATTAAAGTGTCTAGGTGTCCCTTAAGGAGAACCATTCTCAACATGGCCAATTCCCAGTATAATAGTGTCTTCTGTGAATGCCAGCTATCACAAGACTTACAGTGAGTGAGCGAGTGAGTTTAGTTTTACGCCGCACTCAGCAATATTCCAGCTATATGGCGGTGGTCTGTAAATAATCGAGTTGCCCAGACAATCTAGTGATCAATAACATGAGCATCGATCTACGCAATTGGGATACGATGGCATGTGTCAACCAAGTCAGCGAGCCTGGCCACCCGGTCCCTTTAGTCGCCTCTTAGCATGGAATACTGAAGATCAATTCTAACCTGGATGTTCACGGGTCCACATGACATATAAACGATATTCCATACGTATATGTGTGTGCAAATGCGCAGAGGCACAGAAGGTATTTAATAACTTAAATTCCTCGAGACATTACTTGATTAAACAAAGAATTACATCCGAAGTAGCTTTATAGGTCAATCTATATTGGGTAGTTTTACTGCGTCTGTGTCTTAGGCTGAAATATGACAGCGGCTCACTACCACTGGGACGAGACACGTAAGCAGTGTTTTCATATATTACAATGTTATAGGGAAGTAGTCTGAAATGTGAAATCTTGTGGAGAAAGTTTCTGAAATACACATTCTGGAATACATATTTCGCATTTGAATTACAAAATAAGACATCTTCAATATCCGTAATACCATTTGCGTGGTATACGGTTGAAACATTTAGACCATCGTAATTTGTTCGACAAATTTTGTTAAATTGGGAAAAGTAAATCAGCTGTTCTGAAGGATCAAGGGTTATACCAGTTGCACGTCGACTATTGAGGTAGATTATACGAAAGTCTTTGCCTGTTGTTGTCATTCTACTAATTCTGCAATTTGACCTGTGAAAATTAAATGCTGTGAAAAACACAAGTTGCTTGCTGTCATCCACGCACAGCGCGAATGCAGACCACTTCTTGTTTATTGTGGAAGAAACGTAGTTGTCCAATACATATGACTTGATTCGAAATGGTCTACTAGTTGCTACCAGTATTCGTCTCTGTGATGGTACATAGGCCATTGCTTGAATGTAATCATCGTTGATGAATGGGTAGTTCTCTATAGCGCCATCTCCAATATCAAGTTCTCTGACCTTTCTGTTCCCCTCGTTCACAGATTCAACGGCAAGAAGACGGGCGCCTTCTGAAACTTGAAACAAGATCACTAAACCATTTATACCACATCGTCATCAGCTGAAGGCAGAAAGTCAAGGGCAAGAGTTGTTTCGCCAGGAGGGATGCAGAGCATTTATACCATCTATCAAATGTATAGCAATGATTTATTCGGTAGAAAGGCATTGGGCTCATGTAGCTTAAAATGTCAATTTACAACAAACAAAAGCAAGAGTTGGAAAACAAGTTCTATGGATAGTCAACTTCTTTATTGCACTGAGTGCGACGTTTCGGTGTAGGTACTGACACCGTTATCAAGCAAGTGATGAAAGTGAAATACCTCTCAAAGAAAAAGCAAGAGTTGCAACATATATAGCAGTGATACTTTACAAAGGAAAGGTGTACAACTAAAGCATCCCTAATATAATCTGAGTAAGACAATAAGCGCAAGAGATTACTGCATTGTTATGAATGAATTACGTGTTTATTATTGATTTATAAAGGTACTTCGTGGTATTAATTCTTTATCTCGAATAACATTGAATCACGTATGATGCACGGAAATAACCGATGTTTTGCGATGGAAAGGGAGATAACTCTAATCTGTTTTTCTTGTTGGCAAAATCTAGCGATGGCTACGAAAAGATTTGTACCCGTCCTTCAAACAATTCAAAATTACCATAAAGGTGTTCGGTAAGGTAAATACGTTGTTCACTGGTCCCTCGGAGCCCATGGGTTGATGTACCCTCGATGTGTGTTTATGTTTCCCTCGTCGGGCTCAGGGAACATAAACAAACATCGATGGTACATCAACCCATGCCCCCCTCGTGACCAGTGAACAACTTATAATGTCACATCGGCAATATTTCAGTCATATCGTGACGGGAACAATTAATCATTACATCATAGATTGATAAAACTAGAAATTAAAAGCTGTGGACGAAGACCAGTAAAACTACTAGTGTATAACAGAAAATAAAGTAAAACTAGCATGTTATCATGTAACGATATTAATAAACAGAACAATACAATATAAAAACCGGGTACAGGTTGCCAACAACTGCATGTACACTCACGTGCAAAAGAAACGTCCCCAAGAAGTTTTCAACTACCAAACAACACAAGCACAAACACGGATAGATATGCACGTGTACTAGGTATGACAAAGGTATATGTAAAGCATGTCTGACATAAAGAAAGGGAACGTGGTAAACCTAACAGTGGTACAGGGAATGTTGTCCCATGGGGTCGATTGTCGAGTATTCGAGGGCAAGAAAAAACAACAAATGACAAAACGGAGGTTGAAATGGGAAGGCAGATCGTCAATACCGCGCATGTCCACCCCCTACATCGATGCACATGAGAACACGTCGTTGGGCCGAGTGTGTCAGTCTCCTGATCACGTGACTGGGGATCCGACGCAATTCTGTCTGTAATGCCTGAGCCAGTGCATTTCTCGTCAATGGAGGGTGTGGAAGCTGTAGAATCCGACATCCAAGATGGCCCCACAAGTGCTCTGTCGGAGACATGTCAGGTGATCTTCGTGGCTAAATCTGTACAGGCACGTTGTTGACGTTGAGAAAAGCCGTTGTGACAAAAGCGCTGTGAGGTGTTCTATTGTCTTGTTGAAACAAGGTCCCTGAATATTGCTGGAGGAAAGGCAAGATATGGGGCCGCAGAACTTTATCAATATACCGACGGGCTGTCAGGCTGCCATTGATGATAACAAGGTCGGTCACCCCAAACTATCACACTCCCTCTACCATATGGTTCCGTCTCCTGAACGCAACAACGTACCGTCCGTCCCCCTCGTCAGTGGTAGACACGTCTTCGGTCGTCAGTTCTGTTCAAATAGAACCTACTCTTGACCCTGAAAAGAACCCGTTGCCGGTTCCGTTGCTGCCACTGACGAACATTCCTGGCCAAAACCAATCTTCGACGTCAATATTATGGCGGTAACGTCATGCCCCACAACGGTCTATAGGCTCCGATTTCCATGTTGACGTTGTCGTCTGGACACCTGCTGACGCGATGACCAAGGCTAAACACTGATGATGACGTCACGGCGAGGAATCTGTTCCTTAAATGAAGCGTCCGTATATAATGGTCCGCTTGTGGGGTAGTGACTTCCGGTCGACTGCTCCTCGGCCAGTTTGTCTGTAACGTGTGACCAATGTCCCAATCGTCCTTTTTGCACAACCCAGGATTCTTCCAACATGGTCGTGCGTTGACCCCAGCTGCGGCATGCCAGTCGGTCTTTCTTTCTTTTCTGCTGTTAATTGAGGCATGTTCTGCTGGTTTTTCAGATGATTGTCATTGCAAAGAACAGTTTCCAACGTGTTTATACGGATGATTTCCTGCACGTGCAGGACTTTTCACTGAATAAAGTCATTTTCCCCGCTTCTGACATGCAACACTGGCATTTCCTTAGGGTGTCATACATTTGTGTGTTTGGGCAATGTGTTCCGAATTGTTTTTGCCCATATCCAGCAAATGTAATATAAATTAAATTTTGGGGACGTTTCTTTTGCACGTGAGTGTAGATCATCATAACAGAGACCATGGGGACTTACTTTTGCTATCTGCACTCAACCCTAGCTGGCGTTGCACCATCCCTTCAGCTGTTAGCAATTTAGGCAAATGCAGCCACACATATTGTACGATTAAAAAAGTTGTAAGCTCAAATTTTCTTTGAATGTTTTGGGTCTTACGTACCCTCTCAGGACAATATTTTTACAGTATTTTTCAGCCCCATTTAGGATACAGCCACTAACAATCGCAGTTACTAATTTAAACTTCCAATCATTAAACTACATCTATCTACAAAACATATGAATAAGAATTTATCGATCAACTCAATTTCTTGTAAAAAATCAATAATTACATGACAGGTGACATTATTAAAAAGATCTTTAACCGTTTTTACATTGAAATATGTATCTCTTGTAATGGAAAAATCAACACATTGAAGCAGGACATGCCTGACCGGTATAACCAATTGCTGGTTTAATTTCATGTAATTTATTGATACCTACAAGTCCTGCTATCTAGTCTTGCTTTTTAGCTTAAGGTAATACATTGCCCAAGATATGATTGGATAAGGCCAGACCATGCAAGCGACCATGGCCAGTAAGATATATCGAACGCATGTCCCCGCCATAGGTAGCGTCATGGAGGCTATCAGGCCATGAGTTCTGGGAAGGAATCGGTTTGGGGATTGGGGCATTATCTCATCATCTAGGGTTGGATAACAGCTGCAGTAAGGATACCAATGATTTTGAACTTGAATGGTGTGAAGTGGAGATAACCTTTCTGAAGCAGTTCTTACCTCTTGCACATTGGGGCCTTCCTGATCTGGTGTAAAAGATGAGTGTGTTCCAGGCACAGTCTTTGTTAGGACCGGATGATTTCTGTAAAGTGAGTGAGTGAGGAGAATGTTCCGCTGCTATAGTTCGGAAGTTCGGTTGAACCACTTCGGGGTATATCGTCAATTATTAACCATTTACACCTACCAATATAGGTTGCTTTACCACATTAGTGCACCCTGGGTATAATGCCCCTGGTTATAATGACACCCTGGATATAATGGCATATTTTTGCCAGAACTGATTTCCTGCCTATATAAAACCTGGTTATAACGCCAAACTGAATATAACGTCATTTGCCAATGGTTTGTTGAACAAAAGTCATTTTCAAAGTCATTTTCCCCTGGTTATAATGTCAATCACACTGGCTGCATGCAGTATATATACTTTAATTGGTTAATTGACCAAACTCATTAATGCTTTAAGTAGTCTTGTAATCCCAGATAGGATAACACGTGTGACAATACACTTCCTGCCACCTACAACAAGACGTCACCTGCAGTCCCTAGATGCTGGAATTATCCATTCAAGGTTCATTACAGGAGACATCAGCTCAATCACCTTGTTGATTGCATAGGGCCTCTAACTGTCCTACCTGGTTATAATGCCACCCTGGATATGCCACATTTTCGCCTGGACAAACGCTGGCATTATAACCAGGGTATACTGTAATTTTGGTCTCCAACAAACTAATGATCTCAAACGTAGTGATCACATTTAGGCTAAACTAAGGACAGAAACCTCTTTAAGCAAATACGGCCATGTACACTGAATAATCCAAGTTCGAATAACTCAAAGTCTTGCAATGGAGCCATTCCACATACCAATACTTCCTACAATAAATATGTTATGTCATATGTCATATACGTATATGAGCCCTGCGATTGAGAATATATTTCACTATGGGTATAATTGAGCAATGTTCCAGGTAATTGGCAGCGATCTGTAAATAATCAAGTCTGGACCAGACAATCCAGTATCAACAGCAAGAGCATCAATATACGCAATTCGTATACGATGGCATGTATCAATCAAGTCTGCGAGCCTGACCACCCGATCCCGTTAGTCGCCTCTTACGACAAGCATGGGTTATTTAAGACCAATTCTAACACGGATCTTCACGGGTCTTGAGTACAAGGTGACTTAATCCTGGGATCAAGCTTGATTATTTACATGACTTCTGATCACGTGGTTTCGCTGCTGTGTAATATATGTTACCTTGGTGATGTCTGGTCTCCGCTCAGCGGCAATAACGTTCTTCACCCGACAGACAAGATGGCTGACAGAAAAGACGTTCTGTGAACACCCGACAATGCGACGACACAAGTCTTGACACATTCTTGGACCGTATGGTTGCCTGTCATAGTTGAAGTGTTGTCTGAACGAAATTATCACCACAGCATGGAACTCCAGAACGACAAACACTAGGGTCAAATACTGCATGGTGTTTGCCTTTTGACAGCTCGTCAACTGCTGCTCTTCAACTTAATGTTAAATGAAAAGTAGTATGTTCTGCAATATGAAAAGGTAGTAAAGGTTAAACGATCACAGTCAATGAAAAAGTTATCGCAACAAAAAGTATCACTTTCCCTTTCTCTGAAAATTAAGAAATAGCGTGCTATCAAACTTTAAAAATTAACACCACTTTGTCAAACATTTGAATAGTTTCGAAATATGTTCTTTCACACTCTACCCCTGTGGCTTTCCATGTGACGCTAGTACTTAATAGAAGCGACAAAGCCCTTTCCAGTTCCATAAGCAGAGTCGATTGTACAATTCTGACTATATCAGGGGTGGTAGTAATGCCTAGTGGTTAAAGTGTTCGCTCGTCACACTGAAGAACCGAGTTTGATTCCCCCAATGTGTGAAGCCCATTTCGGGTGACACCCGATCGGAATATTGCTAAAAGAGGCGAAAAACCAAACTCACTCACTCTTATATCTGAGTATGTATTACAGCTATACGTGTTTGTTAATCCTCGAATCTGGACCAGGCAATCCAGTGATTATCACCAAGTGATACGATGACAGAGAATGTGTTTATGAATCACTATAAAACAGTATTACCTGGATCCCGACCCACCTTTGGCATCCGTCATGCAAAGTCCACAGTAAGGTGTTCACCTGAAATAATTCGGGAACATATGCTGCAAGTCAAAATAGGGAATTGAATCGGACATCATTGTTGTCACTGATGCTTCAAATAGAAATGTCCATATGTCTGCCACACAACCATTTGAAAGGTTTGAAACGATGGCACTTTCTATTTCTGAAGTGAGAGAAGGTGAGGTGATAATGGGTTTAACGTCGTGCTTGAGAATATTTCGGAAGGTCGCGGGTTCGATCCCCGACTGCGTCATGCCAAAAGACGTTAAAATATGTTACTTGTTGGTCCCTGCCTTGCGCGCGGCATTGATGGGTAGAACAAGGACTGGTCGGCTCGAGGTCAGTATAATGTGTCTGAGTGGGGTACTCATGCTTCACTGCGGCATGGTATCTCAGTGGGCTAGCACTATAAAACCAGCCTTAAGTCTGGACTAGAACAAGCAGCCGGACATACACATACACACGCATGCACGTCGTCATATGAGCGTAATATTCTCAAACACGACGTTAAACCCAATTTCACCTCACCTCACCTCACCTCACCTCACCTCACCTCACCTCACCTCATCTCACCTCACCTCACCTCATCTCACCTCACCTCACCTCTCACCTCACCTCACCTCATCTCACCTCACCTCACCTCACCTCACCTCAATCGATAGTGATTCTTAAACGCCTGATTTCAGCAAGGATTTAATGACTATGGGTGATGTTGGGCTTTACAAACATACACCTGTGAAGATCTGGGTACTATTGGTCAAAAGGCGACAAACATGATGTAGTGCTCTAAGAGATAGCGACCTCGCTGGTGTAACCTGAATAACACACATTTGCAGATGAAGCATCTCGACACAGATAATTTCCGTGGACTAATAACGTGAAGGTACTGGTAAAAAAACATGAAGGTCCGGGATAGAATTGATTTTCAGTAACCCATGGTTGTCGCAAGAGACGGGATCGGGTGGTCAGGCTCGCTGACTTGGCTGACACATGTCATTGTATCTTAATTGCGTAGATCGATGCGCGTGCTGTTGATCACTGGATTGTCTGATCCAGACTCGATTATTTACAGACCTCCTCCATATAATAATAATAATCTGTAAAACATAATAATAATATAGCTGGAACATTGCTGAGTGTGGCGTAAAAATAAACTCACTTTCTACTTGACCTATGACAGATATGCTGCCAAGTGACAAATATCCTTTGTTAAGGGTATGGCAGACATTGTTTTGGCCAGTCTTTCACTCACTCACTCACTCACTCACTCACTCACTCACGCACGCACGCACGCACGCACGCACTCACTCACTCACTCACTCACTCACTCACTCACTCACTTGTAAAACATTGGCCATCTGCAATCCATGCATGTTGTATGAATCGACTGAGGGGCTCCAGTGGTCAGGCATCTGGTTTATGTGTCATCGTATTCCAGCTGCGTAGATCGATGTTCATAATGTCAATCACCAGTTTGTCTGGTCCAAATTCGATTCTTATCAGGCCACCATCGTGTAACTTTAAAATGGAACAAAAAAGAACCGTATCACCGCCTAGTGAAGCCACAAAAAAAACCAATTCTTCTATGTTGATCCGTAGTGAGTGAGTGAGTGAGTGACTTGAGTTATACGCCGCTTTAAGCAATATTCCAACAATATCAAGACAGGGGACACCAGAAATGGGCTTTACACATTGTACCCTTGTGGGGAATCTAACCCGTGTCTTCGGCGTGACGAGCGTACGCTTTAACCACTAGGCTAGCAAGGCAGGGACCAACAAGTACCATACTTTAACGTATTTTGGTATGAAGCGGTCGAGGATCGAACCCGTGACCTTCTGCTCTCCGGGCGGACGCTCTAACCACTACACCGTTTTAATATTTTAGCTTATTTTGAAGTAAAAAATCGCGGTACGAACGACTTCTGCACGCGATAATTTGCCGTCGGCATGTCTTATGTATGTACATATCTGTTTGGGTCAGGACATTCACGAAAGCCCTTAAGCCTGAACGCTTCTTCTTTTAAATGATTAATTCGTTCTTTGGATACTAAAATACTTTATTTTCATTGGTCAATGCACCCCTCCCAGTACGGCGACAACTGCTACAGTTACCGCCAAGAATCTGTATCGCTAACAATGGTATGACGTCATAATATGACGCATGCAGTGCACAGAGTTGGAAAAGCCTTCGATTACCCGTTTTTGAGTTCACTATGTACACATATATTTTACCGACTTTCACTGCTTTGTTCAAACTATTTTATACATTGCATCGTGCACACTCAACTTAAACATAATTAACCATTTTAAAAGCAGTTTTAAGCTTGTGAGAATATGTTTTACTGATTTCCAAAAATGCAGTCAAGAGGCAGAGACCATTTTGTTTATATGTCCTATAGTTGGTAGCGAGCTTACTGATCTTCCAAATAAAATAAAATGAGATTGTATACATTTAACATGGGGGTAAGATAAATACGTTGTAAAATTCTCCCTGGGGTAATGCGGCCCGGGTGACACTGCTACAAAGAGGCGTACCTTAGACCGTATTACCCTCGAGAGAAGCATACGACTTATAATATACCACGGCCAGATTAAACATGGTTCTTACTTTTGCATTCATCCTTGCACAGGCATTTTCCTCTTAACCTAGCTGCGTGGTTGTCTGGAGCAATGTTCACAGCTTCAAGAGAATTGAGTGTAAACAGATATGAGAGCAGACACCTCATTTGGCCGAAGAATACTTCATCAGAATATGTCACCGCTAGACTACACTTGTCATCAGAATATGTCACCGGTAGACTACACTTGTCATCAGAATATTTCACCGGTAGACTACACTTGTCATCAGAATATTTCACCGGTAGACTACACTTGTCATCAGAATATGTCACCGGTAGACTACACTTGTCATCAGAATATTTCACCTGTAGACTACACTTGTCATCAGAATATTTCACCGGTAGACTACACTTGTCATCAGAATATTTCACCGGTAGACTACACTTGTCATCAGAATATGTCACCGGTAGACTACACTTGTCATCAGAATATTTCACTTGTAGACTACACTTGTCATCAGAATATTTCACCGGTAGACTACACTTGTCATCAGAATATTTCACCGGTAGACTGCACTTGTCATCAGATGCGACTAAACATACAGAGCCGAGAGACGTAGTAATTTGTAAATTTGACTTTGGACAATTGAGCAGGACACGACAATGTTTATCTGATCAAATATATTTGTGCATCTACTAAGTTCTCTTCGTCAAGCGACGTCTTTAACGTCTTCCAGTTGTTGCAACCATCCTTCTATGAAGGTAATAAGGCATCTATTCTGTCACACTTCACCCAAACACCGTTTTTCTGTTCTAGAACTGCACGCATGCAGTTATTTAAGTTACATAATCCGTCTAAATAGCGCTGAGTTCCAGCTAAGCATTGGATGTCAATCTCAGTGGTACATCGTATTATCAATCTGAACTCCCTCGGGAACTCTTTCAGCTACTAGGCACACCAAGTTAATGTGGCGTTCCCATCCTTAAGATGTACCCTTTTACAGCTGGGTAAACTGGGACACATAGTCACAGTACTTTGTCCAAGTTTACTGCACGTTGCTGTACCCGCAACTAGGTGTTTGCACGTATTCATGTGGCCACCATCTGGTCATTTACCAACGGATTCGTGGGCTCTTTTAAGTGCACAGGGTTGTGTACTGTACACTAGGGGTTGTGACGACACATAGAGAATCTGCATACAAAGCTGATTCCAAGGTGTTTACAACCCGTCACAGGTGGGCTCGATCGCGGCACCTCAAGTTCGCGATGAGGATAAACATAAACCCTTGTGTTCACACGTAAAACAATAGTGTTGGTTTCTGTAATATTCAGGATTTTAAAACATGTTTTGTACATCCACATAACCATTTATATTTCTATCAAAATTATGTTTGGCTGTCTGACTATTAGATATGCACTTTCTTTGGTCAAAGGAAAACACACGTACATTAAGCAATTATCAAGATTCAGTAAATTGCAACTCGATAACATGAAATCAATTGATTTCGTTGTTGATATGCAAATATGGGGCCTCATAAACTGACAATTGCTCGAAGACGGCAAGTTTTTGGTATGCGGAATGCTGGCATGTCATTGCAAGAGAAATTGTCATCCTTCGACTCTCAGCCGATTGGCCAAAACAACATCAGTAACCTAATCACGTTAAGGACCACAAGCGTTCTCTCTAGCTCGAATTACCATGGCAACTCTAAAGGAGGATGCAGCACTTTTCAGAATCACAACGCCTCATCCGTTCATGTCAAATAGCTCGCTTAAACCAGAGTGGCTTTCATATCGTCATATGTTTAACCGAACGGTACGACATCCCCTGAATCTGGATCAGACAAAACTGAATGCACAACGCTACATCAGTGACACCCTAAACAGGGTTGTTGTACCACATTTCACTGATCATCCTCTAAACACAAGCCAGTCCCACATGCATGATAATGCTAGGCTCTACGACGAGAGTTCGGTAGGTGTCCAGATCGCAGTCCCATAGAACATGTCAAGGGTATGACAGGTCGCAGTCCCATAGAACATGTCAAGGGTATGACAGGTCGCAGTCCCATAGAACATGTCAAGGGTATGACAGGTCGCAGTCCCATAGAACATGTCAAGGGTATGACAGGTCGCAGTCCCATAGAACATGTCAAGGGTATGACAGGTCGCAGTCCCATAGAACATGTCAAGGGTATGATCCCATAGAACATGTCAAGGGTATGACAGGTCGCAGATTACGCCAGAGACAAAAACACCAGTACAAAAACCTCCATCAAGAATGGAACGCAATATTTCAAAACCAGATTCAAAGTCTGACTGAGCCATTGACGAGCAGGGTGAAGGATGTAATTGCAGTTGGCGGAGGTTACTGCTGACACTGGCACTGTGCCCGGTTATTGAAATGTTTTGTTAAGGAAAACGACCATAGGTATCAGCACTACAAAATGAGTAAAAGGTTTTGCGTGTTTGTTTCTGGAAATAATCCTCAATTTTGCGTTGCTTCTGCGTTTTTGCCATTAAATTATTCCTTGAGGATCAGTTTAGCCAGATAGCTATGGCGAGATCTGGATAAGTTCCTTTGCTATGGTTACTGGCAATATTATGATACTGCAAAATATATGAAATATGCAGACAAACTATATTTCTCTCCAACTTCTTCATAATGCCACTCAAAGAAAATATGTGAGATGTTGAGATACTTTTATCCATGTGTTTATATACCTCAGCCTTATAAGACTTACGTTGACATTTACCCTTGCTCCTGGCTTTGTATTTTTGGACACTGGTGTTCCTGCCCGCTCGTCCTGTGTTCCTGCCCGCTCGTCCAGTGTTCCTGCCCGCTCGTCCTGTGTTCCTGCCCGCTCGACCTGTGTTCCTGCCCGCTCGTCCTGTGTTCCTGCTTGCTATTCCTGTGTTCCTGCCCGCTCGTCCTGTGTTCCTGCCCGCTCGTCCAGTGTTCCTGGCCGCTCGTCCTGTGTTCCTGCCCGTCCTGCCCGCTCGTCCTGTGTTCCTGCCCGCTCGACCTGTGTTCCTGCCGGTTCGTCCTGTGTTCCTGCCCGCTCGTCCAGTGTTCCTGCCCGCTCGTCCTGTGTTCCTGCCGGTTCGTCCTGTGTTCCTGCCCGCTCGTCCTGTGTTCCTGCCCGCTCGTCCAGTGTTCCTGCTTGCTCTTCCTGTGTTCCTGCCCGCTCGTCCTGTGTTCCTGCCGGTTCGTCCTGTGTTCCTGCCCGCTCGTCCTGTGTTCCTGCCCGCTCGTCCAGTGTTCCTGCCCGCTCGTCCTGTGTTCCTGCTTGCTCTTCCTGTGTTCCTGCCTGCTCGTCCTGTGTTCCTGCCCGCTCGTCATGTGTTCCTGCCCGCTCGTCCTGTGTTCCTGCTTGCTCTTCCTTCTTCCTCCGCATCTTCAAGAGAATTTAGTGTGTATGGAAAGTCAGCAGACAAGACAGCTGCACGTGGGATTCTGGATCAGAATATTGGACTAGAGGCCACTCAACAGACAGGTCGTCAGATTTAACACCTTGTCTGAGAGCGAGTAACTGTATCTAGTGCACATATCACTGGTTTTCGTGTCTATAGTCGACTATTTTCACTGAAAATATTGGTTTTGGTGACCCAAAGTTGCTTTCTGTCAGATCTGATGATCAAAAATAAACTTGTCACAGTTCACAGTTTGTACCATAGTATTATAAGACTGACCCCGTAGTCGATTTTCGAGACATCTCGACATTAGTAGATGGGTTTCGTACACAGGGTCACGGATGTTATTGCAGTTGGCGGAGGTGGCACAAAATATTGAAATTGTGTTCAAGGTGCGGACTCCAGGAATGCATTTTCATTACCAGCACATGTCGTAATCTCCTCCTCGTGAATGTTAGGCTCATCATCCACTACTAGTGAGTGAGTGAGTTTAGTTTTACGCCGCACTCAGAAATATTCCAGCTATATGGCGGCGGTCTGTAAATAATCGTGTCTGGACCAGGCAATCCAGTGATCAACATCAAGAAAATCGTACTACGCAATTGGGATACGATGACATGTGTCAACTAAGTGAGCGAGCTTGGCCACCCGATCCCGTTAGTTGCCTCTTGCAACAAGCATGGGTTGTTGAAGATCAATCCTTACCCGGATCTCTAAATATAGAGAACTTAAGCCACCTGCCAAGACATCATCGATCTAAAACTCGATTCTTACGTTTACATCTCTTCTTGCAGATGTGTTTGTACATCAGGCTAAACGTTCTTGTGGCCACTGTTTCATCGTCCGCTCCATTGGCACAACCTTCAACAGATATTTGTTGTTGCACATAGAATACTGCTACAATATATTGTCATCGATTGCACACATTTGCAAGAAACTAAGTAGGTAGTGAAAGTAAAAATTAGGGATACGGATAGTGAAATTTGGTAGCAGCTTTGAGCTGATTGCGTGTAATATGAACAGGATGGGACTGACAATATCAACGTTATTTATCAGGTCCGCAATTTTCAGGTGTTCAAGATCCTCGTCTTGGTAGCAGCGAGTTTTTTTCATTCTTTTTGCAATCCTACATATCCGGGATAAGGTGGACAGTGACATAAAATAAATTATTAACACTATTGTTACTATGTATTACTTATTTATTATTGGATATTTATATAGTGCACATATCCACGCACTAGTGCATGCTCAAGGCGCTGGTATTTTTTCCCCTCGATCATTGGATTTCAGTCTAAAACGCACATCTTATTATCAACCTCAGCTAGCTCCCTGGGGATCACACAACTCTTGCTGCCAGAAGGCGCACCGAGTTATTGCGGCTTTCCCAATCTTACGAGGTACCAATTCACAGCTGGGCGGACTGGGACACATTGTCACAGTACGTTGTTCAAGTTTACTGCACGTTGCTGTACCCGCAACTAGGTGTTCTGTTATTTCTGTTAATACCAGCGCCTTGAGACTGAAATCCAATGATCGAGGGAAATAATACCAACGCCTTGAACAAAATAATTCAAAGACAGAAAATGGTACATCTACCTACCATGTTCACCATCTCCGTAACCTTCGCACCGTTTATTTTGTCTGTTGTATTCGAAATGCCAACACATACCATTTGAGTGACAGGTCAGGGCACATGAAATCAGCTTCTTGTCAAGAACGGAGAATATCCGTTTAGTTTGATTTTTGTTCTTGGAATCCAGTTTTCTGCATCTGAATGAAGTATCAACAACACTACTTAGAGTGTAAACTGTTCGGAAGACACACACGCAATACATACTTCCACAAAGGTGGAGCTTCATCCTGAAAATGGATATAATCTTCTCTCTGTATATTGTTACTGCTGATTTTCAAACCAATTCAAGACTTTCGAACTCTCTCACTTTGGATATCTGTTTGTCTGTTTAACTGATTATTGTCGTAAAAGATGGAACATGGGTGTTTCGTCTCGCTATTATGGTTGATTGCACACCACCATGTACACAACAACATAAACCGATTGCCGTGATGTCAATAACTGCACAGTCTGGTCTGGTCTTGGTCATTCACAAACTGGTGTCACATGGTTGGAATGCTGCGTTCAACAACGTTTCAGAAACAAAACATCAGCAACGCTTGAACAATGTCGGCAGTCAGAGCACGCATGGTGATAAATGTTTAAGACAAATGTCTCCTGATCACGTTCATGATGCGACTGAAATAGCCATCAACACGACACTTAGATCTTAGCATAAATAGATGGACTTTCTAGGAAGACTAATTCGTCTTAAATGTGACCTATCACGCTGTTCGCTCATTATACACAGACAGACTAGAAGACAGAAATTGTTTTTGTATTTACATTTCAGGACCAACTGGTGCTCCTGGAAGGGAAGGACATTTGTTTAAGTTGGTGTATAGAGATGACAAGTCTTTATGGATGAAGGGAAGGACATATGGTAAAGCTGGTGTATAGAGATGACAAGACTTTATGGATGAAGGGAAGGACATTTGTTTAAGTTGGTGTATAGAGATGACAAGGCTTTATCGATGAAGGGAAGGACATTTGTTTACGTTGGTGTATAGAGATGACAAGACTTTATGGATGAAGGGAAGGACATTTGTTTAAGTTGGTGTATAGAGATGACAAGACTTAATGGATGAAGGACAACTTAATGGACATTTGTTTAAGTTAGTGTATAGAGATGACCAGACTTTATGGATGAAGGGAAGGACATTTGTTTAAGTTGGTGTATAGAGATGACAAGACTTTATGGATGAAGGGAAGGACATTTGTTGAAGTTGGTGTATAGAGATGACAAGACTTTATGGATGAAGGGAAGGACATTTGTTGAAGTTGGTGTATAAGTTGGTGTATAGAGATGACAAAACTTTATGGATGATCAACTTCATTATTTTCACAATAGCGACGTTTCGGATGAAATGGCTTGACAAACGGTATAAGAAGCTATGCCGAAACATCTCTATTGCGAAAGAAAAGAAGCTGAACATCCATATATTTTGACATCAACAGGGCAGGACATGCTTACCCCTTTGGCGAAGACAGGGTGTTATCACTGCATCCAGCAGTTCATTCATATGAATTTCAGTGCTTTTGTTACCTTTGCACCCAATGACATCTGTTTTTGGTTGGGTTGCCTTCCCTGGCCCTGCTATAAATGTCCTGCCTCGCCATGATGAAGAAATAGTTTCGATTGTTATCATGCTTCGAGTTTTCAAGATACCACATTGTATTAATTTCGTTTGTCTCAAATACTTTCTGTGGAATTCCTTCGTCGATAGTGTAAATGGTTATGTTTATCATTTGTGACCGGCGCCAACAACGTACCATATAAGAACAGACATAATAATCTCCGGGTTATAGGACATGTGTTAAGTTAATAGTACTGATAAATAGCTGTGGTAGATTTTCCTCAGTTACCCTACTTGCCTTATGAGTGCCATGTTGGGTCTGGCACTCTCCACCATGACTAATCTCCAGTCTCCCTAGAAAAAAAACGAGCTAAAAGAGTGGCCTTGACACAAGACTCGGGAGTAGTCTGTGATGCCTTGTAGCGCAATGTAACGCTGAAATTTTCCGGGTCATCTAGGGCACCTAGACTATGACTGACAGATAGCTGTTTGACTTCCAAATGTGGGGGCCTCAAATCATCAAAGCTGCAAGAAAAAAAAAGATAAAATATACATTTTTTAAGCAGATGACATATATTCCTTTCCGACATCACTTATTTTTCCACTCACCATGGTGTCACCTGTGATGTCTGTCTTATCCGATACTTGGTGGCGATTCTAGATGATTTGGAGATTTTACGTGCGCTTTGCGACATGCGTATTTTGAACAAGATTCTTTGCCCAGGGTAGCGAGCATCCGGACCATGTCACATGAAAGTCGGTCATAGTCAATGACCACGCTCCTTACATCTCGGCTCCAACTAAAGCGGATCCAGGTGCGTGCGTGTGTGTGCGCGCGCGTGCGTGTGTGTGTTGTATCAAAAACATTAAATTGCGATTGAAACCATTGACACTCTCGTGAAAACGGGTGTAAATGAACTGTGCAGCTGTGCAGTAAATGAAAAAAGCTCTCAGAAGCATTCAAGCTGAACTAAAATACGAACGCACGCTAACTGTAGACAGCTGCTAGACACATTAAAAGAGAGAAAAACTTTTATATTCATGAATTTTGAAAACAAAGGAGAAGTTCTCAGTTTACTGATGCGATTAATACAGATGTGGACACGATATTTCACTGAGTCACATTCTGTTGATGACTAAGAGGACAATCCATGAATGTCAGATACACCTACTTACTTCAGCGTTCCTTTGTATATTTCATAAAAGTGATTTCCATAATGTTTTTTATTTTATACATTGCTGTGGACTTTAATAACCCTTTGTGCTGGTCCAGCCTAAAACTGAAAGACGCATATCAGATACGCAATGCAAGTGGTAAATGTTACTGTTACGCTCATAGACCTTTAACCAGTTTAACCTTCACATTTGTTGCGTATTCATTCTCCCACCTTGTCAGTTTGTGTTCTATTTGAAGACCTAAAATAATATTCTAGGCAAGCAATCACTATAACATATTTGTCATGTAAGAAGGTTATAAACGAATTTCATGAAGGTGCAGCATTGTGAACACTCGCCTCGCGCTTGTGATATTCCGAGACAAGCCGAACTCCGACACGTGCCTCTCCGTTTGGATTCATGTTGGTGTGTGATCTGACTACGAAAAGGCAACGAATCCTCTTGGAGGTTACGGAAAGCGGCGAAAGGAAATTCCCTTGATTTCAGATGGGATTCTCCGACATTCAGAGTGTTGAAAGCAGTACACACTGATGGGCGTGGTCAGTAGTGTACCCCAGCACCCTGACGTCTTTTTTCAAGATGGCGGCACTTCGGGTCACGTGACCCAAGATGGAAGCACACTAATTGACGTGGGTATTTTTTCACGTTCTTTGTGAAATGAATTCTGTAACACGTGACCAGGAATTGCAATGAAGAAAATGTAATTAGTTCGAAATGTATCAAAGTCTTTTCGACGTTCTATAATGTAAGAAACAGTTCATATACCCTTTCTTTACTTGAATGAGTGGTTGAGTATGGTTTAACGCCACTTTTAGCAATGTTCCAGCAATATCACGGCGGGGCACCCTGAAGAAAGGGTCTTCACACATTGTACCAATGTGGGGAATCGAACCCAGTTTTTCGGCGTGACGAGCGAACGCTTTAACCACTGGGCTATCCCACAGTGCCTACTATCTAATGTAAGCAGTGTTCCGAAAATTACTACATTTTGATACTTTTGGAGTCAAGTGTATTTGGACAATAAAATGAAAATGGAGATTCCCACTGGATAAAGGAGGATCTCAATTTGAGTATTTGTTATTTATTGATTCAGTTGTTGTCGGTGTTCCATTTTAACACATATATTTAAGATACGATATTATTGACACCTCAGTTGAACAGTTGTATCAGGTACATTAGCTTTACACCGTTGGAGTTGTTTATTATGTGATACATGGCAGTGAGGTAGCTTAGTGGTTAAAGCGTTGGCTCGTCTCACCGAAGACTCGGGTTCGATTCCCTCACATGAGTACAATGTGTGAAGCAGCTTAATGATGGCACCCGTGTCACCAGTACAACGAACACCAGTACAACGACAAGAACGTAGCAACGAAAGTGAAAGCTTCCACGAACAGGCCAGTATATGCAGACCCATTTCAGACAAACTAAATGCGTTTGTTAGTTCATTGTTAAACTCATATTGACATTTTGCACTCTGCAATATTCCAACTATACGGCGCAGGTTCCAGAACAACCGAATCTGGAGGAGACAGTCTAGTGATTGACATCATGAGCATCGACCACACCAGCGAGTCAGCTCACTCGATCACGACAAGTATAGCTGCCTTACAAAGACTGCTGCTGAAGGCTGATCCTAACCCGTATTGTCATTGTTGCAACGTCTCTAAGTATGGAAAAGACACCCATGGTAGAGATGTCAATGTCACTCTGTAGTTTTATTGATCCTGAATAATTGTAAGGTCATATCTTGGACAGTTCCAGCACCAGAGAGGCGGTAGAGTAGCCTAGTGGGTAAAGCCTTGGCTCGTCACGCCGAAGACCCGGGTTCGATTCCCCACATGGGTACAATGTATGAAGCCCATTTCTGGTGTCCCCCGCCGTGATATTGCTGGAATAATGCTAAAAGAGGCGTAAAACCAAACTCACTCACTCACTCCAGCTGCTGCGTTGTGATTAGACTTAGATGAAGGTTCTGTGTGTAGGATATAACATGAACCGCGGGCATTGTTGAAAAGTAAGCCCGATTCCAGAGGGAAGAGGCTTACGTATACGTCGGGCGAGAGCGTTGAATCCATATCACCCGCAGAGTGGGGTTGGGGGGTGGGGGGTGCTAACCTACTTATACCACGTGGGCTCCGAATGGACTCGTACTTTGCTTGTTGCACGTGCGTTTCCTGCACCGCCAAGGTTGTTATCCACATATCAACCTCTACTCGTGCAGATGGACGGTTGATACACAGAAAATCAACCTGCCAGAACAATGGACATAACATACCCTAGTGGTATAATATTCAATAATGCCCACGGGTCATGTTATATCCAACTTATAAACCGACCGAAGATATCATTTCAATATTTGGTATTTACTGTTGAAATCAACTGGGATGAGACTGGCAGCCGATACCTTGCCTTGCGCGCGAAATGCACGTGCGCTGGCCGCACTACACGTCTTGTGAGAAACACACGGTTCATGCTGACAATCCTATTCTTCACAGCGATCCTTCGTAGCCTAGTGGATAAAACCGCCAAACTAGTAAGTGAAGGGTTGCAGGTTCGAAACCAGATATCGGCACTATATGTTGGAAGTTTTCAATAATGTAATGTTTTACGATCGCATTCAGTGATAGCAAGACAAAGTTATATCAATCTTCAAAACAAGTAATATTGAAGTAATATCCCGGGGCAGAGGGGCAATATTTAAGTGATGCCCCCTAATCGACGGGCCATCAGGAGATGACTAGAATTATACTTTAATTATATTTTAGCGAGTGTGTGAGTTTAGTTTTACGCCGCCGCACACAGCTATATTCCAGCTATATCATCGCGAGTGTGAGTTCAGTTTTACGCCGCACGCAGCGATATTCAAGCAATATGACGGCTGTCTGTATATAATCGATTCTGGACCAGACAATCCAGTGACTGGCATGAGCATCAATCAATTCAATACAAGGTACAGTAAAGAATGTAACCATCCGTCAGATTTGCATTATAATGTTTAACATTTTTTATACCCCACTTCCGGTCTCGTTGCCATGGTTTCCTTTGTTAAAAGTGTAGGTGTATTGACCGGTACACCTGTCAAAAGTGTAGGTGTATCAATGATGCACCTACACTTTTTCACTAGGGTATACCGAAGCAATAAAGACACAACAAACGGCGAAATATAATTTTATTTCAATGGACTCACATTGAGATTTCGATTGTTTCAAAATCTTCCTTATCATCCAGGTCGAAATGTGACGCTAACGAACAGTCAATTTGAGAAAGAAAATCCTCTGTCCACTCTTCAGCATCCATGGCGAACGAACGTGTGATCTTCCAAATGTTTTCTATGCCACATGCGAGTCAGAGAACGTATGCGCATTGGTCTGCCCATACAAATGTCAATTATCAGTAATATTGCGCATATTTGGGGCTACTTGAAGTCATTCTCTCGCCCGAACTGGTGTTTAAAATCGTGTGAAATCGTGCAAGCCCGTGCATGCACGTGCAATCGACTGCTTATAGTCTGTGAAAACGTACCGATGAATATCACTTTAAAAAAGTAAATCAAATAAAGTGAAACTAAGATTGCAAATCCCCATAATTTTACCTTGCCTATTGAACATTTAAATCTCAGAATTATATTCAGCTTAGGATAAAAGTTGTTTAACGAACGATCATAGTTTCAAGGCGCTGTTATTGGTTTGTATTACAATGGGGTATGCGCATTAAATGAAACACCCAGAACATGCAGGTTTGGTAGCAGTTAACGCTTGTTACGTACCGCACGGGCATTTGTTTCACTGTTCCAACTACTGCGCTTACCCCCCCCTAAAATTGTAATACAAACCAATAATATTGATTTGAAACTATGATCATTTGTTAAACAAATTTTATTCTAAGTTGAATATAATTCTGAGATGTTCATTTGGCAAGGTCAAATTATGAGATTCGCAATCTTAATTTCACTTATTTGAGTACTTTTTTGTTTAAAGTGAAATTGATCGGTGGGTTTCACTGCAAACAGACTATAGACGTGGGACATTTGAGGGTCTTAACCAGTGGGCTAAAAATAAATGAAACAGATGGAAAAGAAATACTCTTTTTTGTCATAATTAGAACATAAAGTGTTATAATAAACTCGTAACTCGACCAGAAGTGAGGTATAAGTCAGATGTACCCACACTTCCTCGGTGTGTCGCCCAATACCCCTACTGTTTGAGTCGTATGGTCTCCTCGGCTAACGCCTCGGAGGCCACACGACTCAAACAGTAGGGGTATTGAGCGGCACACCTCGGAAAGTGTGGGTATATCTAATACATCTCCTCATCTTTACATCATGCTGAACAGCAGGTAATGCCTGTGCCCCAACTTACAAATGAAGTGAGTGTGGTTTTACGCCTCTTTTAGTAATGTTTCAGCCAAATCACGTCTCGGGATTCCAGAAATGGGCTTCAAACATTGTACGCATATGGGAAATCGAACCCTGACTGCCTACATGACGAGCGAACGCTTTAAAACAGTGAGTGAGTGATTGAGTATGGTTAAACGGCGCTTTTACTAATATTCGATGAATATCACGGCGGGGGAACCACAAATGGGCTTCACACATTTGACCCATGAGTGGAATCGAACCCGGGTCTTCATCGTGACGAGAGGACACGTTTTAATCATTAGGCTACCCCACGCCCCATTGTATAACAGTAAAACATTGCAGCAAAGACGGTGTTGCCATAACGCAAGACTTTATTCACTGGATATGAGTTTTCATTCACAAATTTGACAGCATATTTTCGTGGGAATCCAAACTTAAGTTCACATTTGAGATTACTTTTTTTTTAAAAATGACAAAACTTGACAATTCTGTTACCTGAAAGTGATTCACGCAGTAATGAAGCCGCATGTGCTAAAGTAGTTACTGACACCTTGGCCTTTAGCAGTTACTGAAACCTTGGTCAACAATCTAACGGTTTCGTGGCCTGTCCTAAATACAGGACCACACCTGTCAAACTATCTTGCTACTACATCAATCTAAATTACACATTCAAAGCTCCACAGAAAAAGCAACAAAAAAACCCAGAAAAAACAAAACTAAACAAAATAAAGAAAAAACAAACCCAAACAAACAACTACACCAAAATAACAAAACAAAACAAATAAAAACAAACAAGAAATAAAACCAAAAAAGCCCAAAACAACCAAACCAAATAGACAAACAAAAACAACAGCGGACAAACAAAATACAAGACCCCTAAAAAGAAAAGAAAAAGAAAAAGAAAAGAAAGAAAACAAGTACCACCCCCAAAAAAAACAACATGCAAAACCCCACCCCCACCCCCACCCCCAAAAATAAAAAAAAAAAAAAATAAAATAAATAAAATAATAATAATAAAACAATAAAATAAAATAAAATAACAAGAAAAAAAACAACAAAAAAAAGCAAAACAAAACAAACAAAAACAACAGCAACAACAAAATGCATATAGCAAGCGGACAAACAGAATGCGGAAGTTGCATGCATGCTGATTTTGTGAACAATATTAAGACACAAGATATCAAATAATACCATATGTTATATGTGAGTGAGTGTGAGAGTTAGAGTGAGTGAGTTTAGGTTTATGCCGATTTTGTACACATGTCGGGAATCGAACCCAGGTCTTTGACGTGACGAACAAACGCTTAAACCACTAGACTTCACCACTCAAATGTTATATGAAATGTCTGATCGAACTGAAGTGAAATAAAGTTTAATGTTGCGGTTGCATAGTGGCAGACATGTAAAGTTGTGGATGCAAATGCTTGGACTTGAGGTGATATTATAGTGGGAGCACACCGAGATACCATGTTGCAGTATACCGTGAAGTTTAGCATGGAGACCCCACTTACTGATCATGTGACAACTTGGAATATATGCTGCCAACAACAACAGGGAATCTCGGTTTGCGTTCTACAGCAACGTCGTAAACGTCATCCACAAAAGCAGCGGCTCCACTTCCCCCGCCGCTGTTCCCACCAGTGGTCTCCCTGGCCCGGGCCATGTCTGTTAGTGGTATGTCCGTGTACCATTCCAGCTCGGCAACAGCAGCATCGTCAACCTCAGCAACGTTGTTGCACGTCTCCTTTGTCTGGGGGACACTGTCAAGTAAGAACAATGTAAACTAATGTCATGAAAGACATTCAGACATTCCAAATATGTGTCAATATTTACAGTTTATACTTTAGGCTCATCATCCACTTCTAGTGAGTGAGTTTAGTTTTACGCTGCACTCAGCAATATTCCAGCTATATGGTGGCGGTCTGTAAATAATCGTGTCTGGACCAGACAATCCAGTGATCAACAGCATGAGCACCGATCTGCGCAATTGGTATACGATGACATGTGTCAACCAAACCAGCGAGCCTGACCACCCGACCCCTTTAGTCGCCTTTTACGAAAAGCATGGGTTACTGAAGATTAATTCTAACACGGATCTTCACGGGTCAAAAACCGTGTCATGATTGCGAGTATTGCTGATTTGGAAGCTGAGGAATGACTGATCGGTTGTGGACAGGTGCCAAAGTCACTGAAAGACAGGTGCGACGGACATTTATATGCTAAACAAAGATATGCATTACATATACTGAAAGCCATTAAAAATGCAATTTGACATTCATACTATCTTTACTCACACTAATTTCAACATATATAAACCTAACTGACAGATATGTTTTAAGTGAACATCTGTAAATAATTTCATCTGAAAATGTCCAGTCAACAACAATATCAGTGACGCTTGCAGTCAATATCGTGTGTGTCCACCGTGCGCTGCAAGACATGTTCGCAGTCTTTGGGGCATTGAAAGACACACATTTCTCAGGAACAGCTGTTGGATGGTCTGTGGTCTGATCATGACACCACCCCCTCCAAAACGATCATGTTCAAGGACACAGGTTGACGCAAGTCTTTCTCCTTTACGTCGATAAATCTGTTGACGTCCATCTGCAAAGGATAAGTTAAACCGGGATTCATCTGAAAACAAGACATCTGGCCATGTCCTGTTGCCAAGATTGGCCCCATTTGCTGCCCATCGCTGTCTGGCAAGTCTGCGGCGATGCAATAAGGATGGACCACGGTACTGGTGACGACACCAGATGTTGAAGGCCCTTTTGGGCGCTGAAATGACGTTGACTTGTCCCAATTGTCCTCCTTGCCTAATCATCAGCTGTTTGGAACCGATTTCGCAAGTGTGAAACTCGGATATTGCGGTTTTGTCGAGCTGTTATCACAGGTGGTGCACCAGGTCGCGGACGATCAGCAACACTTCCGGTAGCCCGAAAACGTTGTCTGAGTCGACTTACAGTCGATGGATGCACATTAAAGTGCCTGGCAATCATCACATCTGAAGCACATTGGCTGACCATACCGATAACCTGATTCCTTTCGTCTTGTGTCAAGTTTGACATTTTCTCACAGTGATTGAGTTCCACAATTCCTTGTGCTTTTACAGGGCCTGGATGCAGGTAATGCATGTGCACAACGAGTTTCATGAATGTGGTTGTGTTTACGAGAAAAGTCAAAGGTTCAGTTTTAAGCATCAAAGTTCATGAGAGAGGAATGCTCCGGGACTCAAACTCAAAATGGGCCAGAATAACAACCTTTTATCCCTACATCCTCTGTATTGCAGGAAAACATCTTCAATAGAACTTTCGTAAGTTTCAGGACAACAAATACCAATAGCGTTTTTAATGACTTTCAGTATATATACTGGTCAAAATATAGGAAAAAAGTTCGATAGACTGGGGTTTCAGTCATGAGTAGACATGCTTCAGTCACAGATTAACAGGAGACACAGTCACAGATTAACAGGAAACACAGTCACAGATTAACTGGTGAAACAATCACAGATTAACTGCAAACACAGATACAGATTATCTGGGGACACACTCACAGATTAGCTGGTGACACGGATACAGATTGACTAGGGACACAGTCACAGATTAACTGGTGTGACAGTCACAGATTAACAGGAGAGACACTCATATATAAACTGGGAACACAGTCTTAGATTAACTGAGGACACCGTCACAGATTAACTAGTGTAACAGTCACAGATTAACAGGAGACACAGTCAAAGATTAACAGGAGACACACTCACAGATTAACTGGGAACACAGTCACAGATTAACTGGGGACACAATCATAGATTAACTGGTTTCACAGTCACGGATTAAGTGGTGTCATAGTCACAAAATAAATGGTGTCACAGTCACAGATTAACAGGGGACACAGTCACATATAAACTGGGAACACAGTCACAGATTAACTTGGGACACAGCCACAGATTAACTGGCGTCACAGATACAGATTAACATATAACACAGATACAGATTAACTGGTGACACAGTCACAGATTAACAGGACACACAGCCACAGATTAACTGGGGACACAGTCACAGATTAACAGGACACACAGCCACAGATTAACAGGGACACAGTCACAGATTAACAGGACACACAGCCACAGATTAACTGGGGACACAGTCACAGATTAACAGGACACACAGCCACAGATAAACTGGGGACACAGCCACAGATTAACAGGAGACACAGATGCAGATTAACTGGTATCAAAGATACAGAGGTGTTGCTGCAATCAATAAACAGTTACCAGATACGTCAATGTCAGTTCTATTAAAAGGAACAGTTCCTGATTACAGACACACAACATCCACATACAGTGTGGGACATATCATTGGAATATTCCAATGTCGCAATCATTTAAAGAAAGATATCCTATTGAGGGAAGGAAAACCGTCGTTACCCAGGAAGCATGCAGTGGGAAGATTCGGGTTAGATTTCGTCTTCTGCAACAAATCCTTGTCGTCAGAGGCGACTAACGGGAAGAGGGGAGTCACTCAGGTGCGTGATGCACGTTATTGTATCCTAGATGCGTACATCGATGTTCAGGTCAATCAGTGGATTGTCTAGCTCAGACTTGATTGCTGAGAGCTCGCGACCATATAGGTCGAATATTGCTGAGTGCGACGTTGAACAAGAAACAAGTAAACACTGAGTGTTCTCGGCGACCCTGACTCTATGTCAGACAATGGCTCATTAACTCACCTGTTCTTCCTCGAGCGTTGACAGTACTTGCAGCATACAATCATGTTGATCGTTAAACTTAGAGCTACAGCTGCGGACAGTCCCAAATACAGTCCCAATCTAACAGGGTTACCTGAAAAAGAACAAGGTGAATTAGATAAACCTTGATGTATTTCTCAGAGAAAATAAAACTCGAATTCTGAGTTTCCAGAGTATGAATTGTATGTGACGGAATACGTGTAGTAAGGATACAGCTTCTGTTAGAGCAGGAAATTGCAAATCACGTTTTTATGCAATGCATAATTTTGAGTGCGCCAAGGCTATATGCTCTGTCCAGTTTTATTTATCCTTGTTATGAACTAATTTGTCACCTGTTTCTTTTTGTTTTATTTCAGAAAATGATGAAGAAATGTTATCACTGTTGTCTGCTGATGACATGTCTTTAATCTTTAATCGATGAGTATGTTGACACACAGAGGTGTTGCTGCCCTATATATTTATTGTCAGAAACGGCACGAAAAAGCTAGTATAGCTAAATCTAATATTATTTTCTTTAGAAATAGAGATTACTTAAACATACTCGTGAAATAGCACTAGAAAAGTTTGTAAATGCGACCTTTTTCACATTATACATATTTAGGAATGATCTTTTCGTCCAAATTGGTTTGTTTCAAGGTATGTGAGACATAATCTATGCAGACAAGAAAGGCAACGTCTCCTGTGTGTTGGCTATTCTCTACCGACCAATATTGTAGTGAGTATTTTTAATTCCATGGTGTTCCTACCGTATTGTACAAAAAGCTGGTTCCTCCTGTGTTTCGATTACCCAAAGGTGTAGTAATGTAGACCTGTTCATTGAACAGTTTTAACAAATCATATACAGGTCCAAATTTGGCAATGATAAAGTTCATAGTTCCACTTACATAAATCGATTCCACTCGATAAAACGATGTATTTTGTTTCCTCCTTTCTGCAGGAAAATGAATTAATTTGGGGTGTTACAGGGCAATACTACATCAAGCTTTTGGTTCACTTGCATTTGAGAAATGGCGAGATAACTACGGAATTAAATCCAAATCCCTCACCCAGGATGGCATACGGTGGTCACAAACATGGTATACGGGTAATTTATAGTGAATGAAGCTCCTGACTGAGGACAAAAATCTTTTGTGATGGTATGTTCACTTACAAAATCCCGTGTATACAAATTTCTTAGGTTAGATTTGTCACCATATTTCGCGCACACCATCATATTAAGCACTTTTTCGATAGTAAAATCTACAAGTTCTGATCGACAGATCTAAGCTTGTAGCCTGTAAGGTTGGTGCTCCTAATATTATACATACCAGATTTATCATCACATGTTCCTGTCGACCTGTTACATGGCGTACATCCACTTGAACAGTTCTTACAGCCAGTTCCGTAGTAGGAGTCTACACATCCAGACACACAGGATGAGCCCAGCTGACAATATCCTCTATCACAGCCACCTGGACATGCTGTACAGTTACCTCCTGGACTGTCACATGGTATGTTGCAGCTGGTACCCTGGTATCCTGGGACGCACCCGTGTGTGCAGTTATCGTTTCCATTACTTGAGAGCACACATGTGTTATTCCTACAGTTCCTGCTGCAGGTAGACTTACATCGTCGATCGTAATACCCAGTGTTACACTCAGTGAGGCAATGCCCCGTCTCTCTGTCACAGTCTGAACAGTGATGGGTGTGATTGCATGGATCGGCTGAAAGGTTATATTACATATATTATTTGACAGACTTGGGAAGTGAGTGTAGCGTTTAACAAAAAATTGAGAATTTAATCTCTACAGAATACGTTACAAGTAGAGTTAATCCTATTCTTATACACTTTTCTACTTCAGTGAGAAATATCCCCGGCCCAACAATTTCGAAAGAACAATTAATACATGATTGCTACAGTCCCACAAGAGTGAATTTTCACCATGATAACCGTATTCATATCTCATCTTTCAGTAGGTTTACAAGAGTAGTTCTTGAGTGAGTGAGTGAGTTAATATTTATCGTCCCATCGACAATATTTCAGCCATATCGTGAAGAAAACAATTCATATTTATATTATAGATAAATGAAATTAGAAATTAAAAGTCATGTTGACGAAGGACGGTAAAACTACTAATGTATTACAGATATCCATTTAGTGAGTGAGTGAGTGAGTTAATATTTAGCGTCACATCGGCAATATTGCAGCCATACCGTGACGAGAACAATTTATATCAATATTCAAATCAATAAATTAGAACGTAGAAACCTGTCATCGAAGGGCAGTAAAATACTAGAGTATCACAGATACAAATTTAAAACGAGTACGCTTTCGTAATATTAAATTGCTTGTCTCCCGTGAAGGTCCGGGTTAGAATATTGATCTCCAGTAATCCATGCTTGTCTCCCGTGAAGGTCCGGATTAGAATATTGATCTTCAGTAACACATGCTTGCTTCCCGTCAAGATCCGGGTTAGAATATTGATCTTCAGTAAGGCATGCTTGTCTCCCGTGAAGATCCGTGTTAGAATATTGATCTTCAGTAACCCATGCTTGTCTCCCGTGAAGATCCATGTTAGAATATTGATCTTCAGTAACCTATGCTTGTCTCCCGTGAAGGTCCGGGTTAGAATATTGATCTTCAGTAACACATGCTTGTCTCCCGTGAAGATCCGTGTTAGAATATTGATCTTCAGTAACCCATGCTTGTCTCCCGTGAAGGTCCGTTTTAGAATTTTTGATCTTCAGTAAGCCATGCTTGTCTCCCGTGAAGGTCCGTGTTAGAATTTTTGATCTTCAGTAACCAATGCTTGTCTCCCGTGAAGGTCCGGGTTAGAATTTTGATCTTCAGTAACCCATGCTTGTCTCCCGTGAAGATCCGTGTTAGAATTTTTGATCTTCAGTAACCTATGCTTGTCTCCCGTGAAGGTCCGGGTTAGAATTTTTGATCTTCAGTAACCCATGCTTGTCTCCCGTGAAGGTCCGGGTTAGAATACTGATCTTCAGTAACTCATGCTTGTATCCCGTGAAGATCCGGGTGAGAATATTGATCTTCTGTAAGCCATGCTTGTCTCCCCTGAAGGTCTGGGTTAGAATATTTGATCTACAGTAAGCCATGCTTGTCTCCCGTGAAGGTCCGGGTTAGAATATTGATCTTCAGTAACCCATGGTTGTCTCCCGTGAAGATCTGTGTTAGAATATTGATCTTCAGTAACACATGCTTGTCTCCCCTGAAGGTCCGGGTTAGAATATTGATCTTCGGTAACCCATGCTTGTCTCCCGTGAAGGTCCGGGTTAGAATATTGATCTTCAGTAAGCCATGCTTGTCTCCCGTGAAGGTCCGGGTTAGAATATTGATCTTCAGTAAGCCATGCTTGTCTCCCCTGAAGGTCCGTGTTAGAATTTTTGATCTTCAGTAACCAATGCTTGTCTCCCGTGAAGGTCCGGGTTAGAATTTTTGATCTTCAGTAACCCATGCTTGTCTCCCGTGAAGATCCGTGTTAGAGTTTTTGATTTCAGTAACCTATGCTTGTCTCCCGTGAAGGTCCGGGTTAGAATTTTTGATCTTCAGTAACCCATGCTTGTCTCCCGTGAAGGTCCGGGTTAGAATATTGATCTTCAGTAACTCATGCTTGTATCCCGTGAAGATCCGGGTTAGAATATTGATCTTCAGTAAGCCATGCTTGTCTCCCCTGAAGGTCTGGGTTAGAATATTTGATCTACAGTAAGCCATGGTTGTCTCCCGTGAAGGTCCGGGTTAGAATATTGATCTTCAGTAACCCATGGTTGTCTCCCGTGAAGATCTGTGTTAGAATATTGATCTTCAGTAACCCATGCTTGTCTCCCCTGAAGGTCCGGGTTAGAATATTGATCTTCAGTAACCCATGCTTGTCTCCCGTGAAGGTCCGGGTTAGAATATTGATCTTCAGTAAGCCATGCTTGTCTCCCGTGAAGGTCCGGGTTAGAATATTGATCTTTAGTAACCCATGCTTGTCTCCCGTGAAGATCCGTGTTAGAATATTGATCTTCAGTAACACATGCTTGTCTCCCGTGAAGATCCGTATTAGAATATTGATCTTCAGTAACCCATGCTTGTTTCCCGTGAAGGTCCGGGTTAGAATATTGATCTTCAGTAAGCCATGCTTGTCTCCCGTGAAGGTCCGGATCAGAATATTGATCTTAACCCATGCTTGTCGTAAGAGGCGACTAACGGAATCGGGTGGTCAGGCTCGCTGACCAGGTTGACACATGCCATCGTTTCCCGATTGCGCAGATCGATGCTCATGCTGTTGATGACTGGATTGTCTGGTCCAGACTGGAATATTTACACACCGCCGCCATATAGCTGGAATATTGCTGGCGTAAAACTAAACTCACTCACTCACTCACTCAAGACCCTGAATTTTGATGATGGTACTACTTGAGGGCAACGACGGAAGTTTATGATCGATTGACTTAAACTAGACTGTGTACTGTGACATAAACTGCTACAGCAAATCAAATGCAGGCGTTTATCAAGCAAATGGTGTTACGCGCCAGGGCCCCGACCCACAAAGCGGTCGAAACACTACAAGATTCGGAAGCCTATGTCAAACTATTGAGTTACGAACGAGTTACGAACGATTTTCCAAAAGTTAAGTCAGAATATGTAAACATGCCAAATTGTCATAATGCCAACCAGACGTTAACAATGCACACGTGTACTGTGAATGTTGTCGTCGTCGTCGGTGTTCACGTGTCGTTTTCATATGCGCTCCCATTCACCTTTGACTTCTTTGATTCACCGTCAGCGACGTTGAAATAACCGTCCAGCCTGGGTGGACTCATGACAACGTTGGCGATGGATAGGCCATGGTGTGGCGTGGGAGGCAAGACTGATCAGACAAACACCGATGTGAAGACTACTTAAGGGACCCATGAAGGTCCGGATGAGAATAACTGATCCTCAGTAACCCATGCCTGTCGTAAGAGGCGACTAACGGAATCGGGTTGTCAGGGCGGTTCCTAACTGCGTAACCCGTGAAGATCCGGGGTAGAATAGGTCTTCAGCAACCAATGTGCTTGCCATAAAAAGGCGACTTTCTTGTCGTATGAGGCGACTAACGGGATCGGGTGGTCAGTTTCACTGACTTGGTTGACACATGTCATCGGTTCCCAATTGCGCAGATCGATGCTTATGCTGTTGATCACTGGATTGTCTGGTCCAGACTCGATTATTTACAAACCGCTGCCATAAAGCTGGAATATTGCTGAGTGCGGCGTAAAACTAAACTCACTCACTCACTCACTCACCCAACTGCGTAGATCGATGCTCATGCTGCTGATCACTTGATTGTCTGGTACAGGCTCGATTATTTATATAGCTGGAATATTGCTGCGCGCGGCGTAAAACTCACTCACTCACTTAAGGCTCCCGTACAACCATGATGGCGACTGGATTGTCTTGAATTTTTTTTGTCTTATAGCATTCTTCCAACGTTATGTTTAACTAACATGACCTATATGTTTAAAAGCAAGGCATGTTTTTCAGTCACATAATTCACATAACTTATAAGTGTTGTTCATGATACTAAAGCTACTACCAAATGCTTTGCTTGCTTGTTTCGTTTGACGTCTCACCAATCATTCAAGCTATATGGTGGCGGTCTACAGAAAGTCGAGTCTTGTCCAGACAATCCAGTGGTCAACAGCATGAGCACCGATCTATATAAATGGGATCCGGCGACATGTTTGTGTCAAACAATTTAGCGAATCTGACCATCCGATCCCTGCCCATTACGACTAGCATGGTTTGCTGAAGACCAATTTTAACCCGGATCTTCAACGCCCAACGTATCAGTGAGATTACAGTAATCTTAAATAAGCTTCCATTACTGTGGCTCTGTGTCCAAACGAAAAGAGACTACATCACCATTATACAAAAATGAAATAATTACCTTCGGCAGCAATCACCAAGCATGCCAGACACACCATCACAGAGGCGGCCATGTTGACTGAAACTGACAAGAAAGAACAATTATGTGAAACATACCAAGAAGATCAGGAAGTAGACCCAGGAGAGGGGCACACATGTCTATACTTCCCAGGAAACCAGATTAAAAGACGAGCCACATCATATCAGTGACTCAGCTGCATCATCGGTATGTTATCATAATTTGAACACCTTAAAGACCTGCGGGTACTTACAGTATACAACAAGAAAAAGCAAGAATCATCCGTGTCAAACAGTGTAACACAGTGTGAGAGCCGACTGGTGCTCTGTGTGTTGTGATACCACTAGCATCCTTCTTTCGATGTTACAGATTATATTTCCTGTTGATAATTCCTCTGTGTCGTGATGGGAAAGATTTGGTTGGTTGGTTGGTTGGTTTGTTGTTTCAGACATGCACGGTGCAAATAAGTATACACTGGCGTGTGAAAGACTTAGGTTTCAAAGTTTCGAGAAAAGTGCTATTTTCACTGTATTGACCACCCGTAAAGATCAGGGTTAAACTTGGTTTTCAATAGCCCATGCATGTCACAAGAGGCAACTAACGGGATCGGGTGGTCAAGACTAGCTGACTTGGCTTACACGTCATAGTAACCCATGCTTGTCACAAGAGGCAGCTAACGGGATCGGATGGTCAGACTAGCTGACTTGGCTGACACGTCATAGTAACCCATGCATGTCACAAGAGGCAGCTAACGGGATCGGATGGTCAGACTAGCTGACTTGGCTGACACGTCATAGTAACCCATGCTTGTCACAAGAGGCAGCTAACGGGATCGGATGGTCAGACTAGCTGATTTGGCTCAATAAGCACAATAAATAACAATGTAAATATATGCATTTCTTCGGACGGAGCTGGTCAGCAAGCCTGGGCAGCGGATGACTAACATCTAGGAGAAAACTCGCACCGATCAGCAGATCGCCGAGTCATTATTTCACTGGCACTGGTGGATTGCAACTGTGTGGTGTGTCCACACCTCGCATCGTGCCATATGTCTGTTTAGAATCCTGGACTTACGTCTTGGCAGCGTTCACGACTGACCTTTCATGTGCTAGAGACTTTAATACACTAGACTGGCAGCGGCCGTTAGCTACATTTAAGCTTGTTGACAGTGCAAATAGTTACATCATCTTTTAATCGCTCACTTCCCTTTCTCACGCTAATTTCCTGTTTGTGATTTTTTCTGTATTTTTATGAGTCAATACAACGTTCCAACGTTTAAACTGAGATCAAAAGAATCGTTTGATGAATATTATTATAGGCGCTGGTCCTATTCAACCAATGAATAAAAGACAGCAACTGTTACAGATATATGTGTTTATAAAATTGCATCTTCGAATACCGAACTATGTCTGGTCGGTGTGCCTGAACAAAGAAGTGAATCTTAATTCTCATTTTGTTGGATTAATAAATTTAGTTAAACAAAATTAGAAGCATGTACTAAATATATACCCCTCCACAAAAGAAAGGCAAAAATGTTGGTTACAAGATTTAGAGACATTAAATTCGAAACAGATGACAAATCCCATAGGTCTGCCAGGTCAAGGTCATCAAGGCGGTCAGTATCTCGTATGGCCACCAGACTGGCATGTAGGACAGACTGGCATCTCCTTCCCATGGAACCAACAAGGGTCTGAATGACACGTTGTGCTTGTGCCTGCTGTTGTAGAAAATGTTCGCCTATTCGTCTGTACAACTCGTCCCACAAATGTTTAACTGGATTTAAATCCGGAGATCTTGAGGGCCAGGGCAGATCCTGGATTTTGTTAGCCTGCATGTGAAGGCCAGTTCTGCCAGCGTGCGAGATGGCGGCCCACATCATAGCGCAACATATACATCAATTTCCAGAATACAGCATGACGGACAACGCTGTCACTGAAATCGGTAAACGCGGATTCTGCAGTCTGAACTATACAACGGGACTCGTCGATAAACCACAACATTTGCAACGAAGTTGCTGCTTGACACAACGGACGTCAGCTTTGACGGCACTGTGCAGTTAAAACGACCCCACGAACGGGACGACTGGCCCGAAGTCCTGCTTCTCGATATTAGTTCCTGACTGTTTGGGCCGATATCCTACACATACCCGGTATGCTGGATGCCGTAGAGGAATGCAGTTGTGGTTTTGTCTCGTAGATGACGTAACCTGATGTACCGGTCCTGTCCCCTGGTGGTCACTCGTGGTCTCCTTGATCTGTGTCGGTCACGTGTTGTTCCTGGATTTTAATACCGGTTCCACAGTCTTGTTATGGTGCTGGGCCACGTCCAACACTCTGGATACTGCAGAACGTGACTCACCAGCTTATAATCTACCTATAGCGTTGTTCCTCTCTGCTTCCAACCATTTTTCAGAGTTCTCGTTTCCTTCAGCAACAATAACCAATCGATTGGACACCGGGTGCTTCTATTGCTAAATACAAGCATCTTTCACGTGCAGTTCATGGATGTGTTTGGGTGACAGGGTTCGCATGTAGCTGAGTTTGGTCAATTTTGCATATTGTTCTCTCTGAACAATTTTGAAGGGAATTTCCATCTCATCGGAAATGGCATTTTGTTCCGACAACTCTACGTCTCTCAAAACTAAACGCAAAAATCGAATATCATGTCGAATACGTTTTTTAATCCGTGTTTTGCGTTTCATTTTTGGTTAGTATAATATTTTATGTGTCATTATAAAATCGTTAACATATCACGTGTATCACGTCACCCGATGGCAGATACGTCATATTTCACATAAAAACACTTTCTATTTATCAATAATTACAAGACCAACACTTACTCACATTAGGCAGCACAGCTGTAAGTTAGTAAAACACATCTTCACAACACACATGTGACCGAGAGGTCTGGCGATTCATGTGTTGTGATCTGTCTAACGCCCTTCTGTCAACACACATGTGACCGAGAGGTCTGGCGATTCATGTGTTGTGATCTGTCTAACGCCCTTCTGTCAACACACATGTGACCGAGAGCTCTGGCGATTCATGTTTTGTGATCTGACTAACGTCTTTCTGTCAACACACATGTGACCGAGAGCTCTGGCGATTCATGTGTTGTGATCTGACTAACGCCCTTCTGTCAACACACATGTGACCGAGAGGTCTGGCGATTCATGTTTTGTGATCTGGGTGCCGTTCCACTAACCGATCTTAGCTAAGATCAATCTTAGCAAGCTACGCCAATTTTACAATCGTCTTAGCTAAAAGTTACACCCGTTCCACTAACAAATCTTAGGCCGACCGTAGCCGGTCCCGATCTTACGATCCGATCCAAGCTTAGATCGAGACTCTTTCGTGCGAGAGATGGAGGAACGGGAGGCACGAGTTATCTCCCTTTGCATAGTCTAGCAAATGCTAGAAAGTAGCTTACGAACCAACTGAGTGAGTGAGTGAGTGAGTTTAGATTTACACCGCACTCAGCAATAGTCCAGCTATATGGCGGCGGTCTGTAAATAATGTAGCTAAGATGCATAACGTTCACTAACATGAGCGTTCATGTTAGTGAACGCTATGTATCTAAGCTATAAATAATCGAGTCTGGACCAGACAATGCAGTGATCAACAGCATGCGCATCGATCTGCGCAGTTGGGAACCGATGACATGTGTCAACCAAGTCAGCGAGCCTGACCATCCGATCCCGTTAGTGGCCTCTTACGACAGGCGTGGGTTATTGATGTTCAATATTCTAAACCGGGCCTTCATGGGTATTTTTGCAGAAAAAAACCTAGAGCAAAATATTAGGGTAGTGAGCACCTTGGTTTCAGGTGCAAGTGCGTGAGAACGCTGGGTATCAAGCATAATATAATAATAATAAATGCATAATTATAGTGCGCCTGTTCCACATCCTTGGGCATGCTCAAAGCGCTGTGCACAGATAATTTACACGAGAACATTTACAGCCGAGATTATAAGTAATATACTGAGAACAGGTTTTAAGTCTGGACTTTTAATATGTGCCTGAACCTTGTCAATCAGAATAAACAAGGTGTGACGAGGCTATAGCGTAGGTAGAATCTGTCAGTGGTCTTGAATAACACGCGGTCTGCCTTAAGAATTCCCCACCAAATATGCGCAGTGAAATCAAGCACATTTGTATCTTTTTGCTTCAGAACATTGTTCACTTCAAGGCTGTCCCTATTCTTAACAATGGCGTTGCAATATTGTTGTACAAATGTGTTACACCGACTCGCTCGGTTGTGTTCCCATGACGACAGTGGTCAGACTGGCCTGACATTTGTAAAGCTTCAGTGCAGTGTTTGTTTACATCACAGAAATATACAAATTCATTTCATGGGGAACTTTAGGGGACGCTCACGGTGAAATGCTCGCTCTTATTTTTCACATAGAATAGGAAAACCACCATTTTGGTTTCTCTACGATTGATTTTAGCTATTCTAAGTTGGTCATGAGCAACTTAGACTTTGAATCTTAACTTTAAGATTGGCGTAGGTAAGATTGGTTAGTGGAACGGTATGCCGATCGTAACGTCACGCTAAGATTGAGATTTTAGGGGTTTACGATTGGCATAGGGCTAAGATCGGTTAGTGGAACGGGACCCAGACTAAGGTCCTTCTGTCAACACACATATGTCCGAGATGTCTGGCGATTCATGTGTTGTGATCTGACTAACGCCCTTCTGTCAACACACATATGTCCGAGATGTCTGGCGATTCATGTTTTGTGATCTGACTAACGCCCTTCTGTCAACATTACATGTAGCGTGTATTGTGTTCCTCTTTACCAGGAACATTTACAATATCACATGAACTCAGGGAAATAGTATCTTCCACAGAGATGGTCCACTGATACGTCAATGCCAGTGTTGAGCTTCATATCAATTTGCTCTAAAAAGAGTTCGCACAAAACGTTTTCTCTGTTTCTTTCCGGATCGTGTAAACATCTACATTAGATTTGAATCATAGTTTTTAAATGTGCATCCTGCCAACACACTGCTGTCTTGTATAAATAAAGAAAAGGCAAAGCAAAGCAACATTGAAAGGATTGTACGAGATACCCCGGCTAAAGGGTTAGTGACCGGTTGGGTGATAGGGTGGCGATGTCGACTTTTATGGAGAAGTATGTACGTTGTGAATGACAATCACCTTAACACACCGCCCCTAGAATTGATGTACTAAGTAAATGACCATCACCTTAACACACCGCCCCTAGAATTGATGTACTAAGTAAATGACCCTCACCTTAACACACCGCCCCTAGAATTGATGTACTAAGTAAATGGCCCTCACCTTAACACACCGCCCCTAGAATTGATGTACTAAGCCATCACCATCACCTTAACACACCGCCCCTAGAATTGATGTACTAAGTAAATGACCATCCCTTAACACACCGCCCCTAGAATTGATGTACTAAGTAAATGACCCTCACCTTAACACACCGCCCCTAGAATTGATGTACTAAGTAAATGGCCCTCACCTTAACACACCGCCCCTAGAATTGATGTACTAAGTAAATGACCATCACCTTAACACACCGTCCCTAGAATTAATGTACTAACTAAATGACTTATTCCTGCATGTGATGTACAAACTTCAATATCGACCCAACTAGTACAAAATTGATGTCCCCTCTATCCCCTCCCCCACCCCACCCCACCCAAGCAATAAAATTATGAACGGCCCCTTAGCACAAAGTCCTCGCACATTCAATGTAATTTCACGGTCAATTATTCTCACTTAAACTGATCCTGGCTAATTTTGTAGAAAGCTGACCTTTGACTACTATGTCACCACACCTGCATAATTTAGCATATTGACAGGAAATTGAATATATTGACTTCAAAAAGAAAGTGTACACACATCTTTGATGGATTTTCGATGATGAAGTATGTGTATGGGAGTTATGGCGGCGATATCATATGCATGATACAGAATCGTGTGTTAGATTATTACATTTGAGAGACCCGAGACAACCAGTGCTACCCTGTCTCTGATGGACATTACAACTGGTCACCCGATTTATCAAGGGTAAACTTGTATAGAATACACAGTAATATACAATACAAGTTATCTTATCTCACACATAAATGATGCTCTCTGATTGGCTGAGCGCTCTTCTATTATTTTCAATGTACCCTGCTTACAAGCGAGTAACATTTCAATGTACCCCGCTGTCAATGGCAACTCATTTGGTACTTCGTGGTAGTATTTCTATACCTCGAATTACATTGAATCACGTAATGCTGTACGGAAATGACTGATGTTTTGCGAATGCAATTCGATGGAAGGGAGATAACTCTAAATCTGTTTTTCTTGTCAGCAAAATCTAACGATGGCTACAAAAAGATTTGTACCCGTGCTTCAAACAATTCAAAATTAACATTAAGGTGTTCGGTAAGATAAATACGTTGTTCACTGGTCCCTCGGAGCCCATGGGTTGATGTACCCTTGATGTTTGTTTATGTTCCCCTCGCCCTTGTGACCAGTGAACAACTTATAATGGCCGCCAGGAGTAGGGCGAACCCAATAGCCACGCACATGATGCGAGTTGCTAAGTGTTGATTCAGACCGTAAACGTACTCAGTGTGAAACCAACAAATATTTCCACTTTCGCAAGTCGATTGTACAATTCTGACTTTACCATGAGTATGTGTTATCAAACGACCCATTCAGTTGCACGACGCGGTCTGCAAACAATCGGGTGATTGACCCTATGAGAAATGATGACTAAGCATGTGATTAATTACGACTATCAAACAGTGATGATTAGACTAACTAACGAGTGACGGGAATGGGAGATTGTCTTTCTCGAGTTATATTAACTTTACTGGACAAAAATAGTTAGGGATATATATACATTTTGAAATTATGAATAATTATATATTTATTTATTGACACACTGATAAAATATCAATCATAAAAATACCAATATCCCTAACTTATTTTGTCCGGTATATTTTAATTTTCGAGCCTTCACAAAATCCGACAGAGACTACCAGGAGAAGGCGCGGAGGTCAGACTTACCCTGGGGCAGCAGATGGGATGGATGGGCTGCTGAGTGTTTGTCCCTCCTTGTCCATGGCTTGCCTTCTGCCGGTCTGCCCGCGCTCTTCCCGCTGTCTGCCGGCTCCTCATTGCTTGCCTGTCCTGCTTTTAAAGGTAGATGAACGACTAACAATCTGCTTAATTGGTCAATCAGTATAGATCACAGAGATAGATAATTAGGGCTCCTTTGCCTTTAGGCAGGAGACCTATTGTAATCGTTCGTGTTTTTATTATTATTATTATTATTATTATTATTATTATTATTTATTCTTCCGCCGTATTTTGTACCAGAGCTACAGAGAGCACCGCCGGACAGAATGCCTTGAAAAAAATCACCCAGATGCCCACCGAGGTGTACATATCGCGCTTTAAAATCTGTAGGCTGTAGGCCCAATAGCAAAGGGCAGATAATTCAAAATTAATTAAAAAATTTCAAACGCAAATGCAAATATCTCCAAAACTAATGCTCCAATGTTTGCCAAAGTTCTGGAGCAGATGCGCAATCAAAATGCCTACAATTTTGCCTGGACGGCTCAAGTCGCTAAAATGCACCGTTTGGACGCTATTTGGGATTGAAGTTTTTGGTGATGTTTTTCAGCAAAATCCTGACTGCATACCTCCCAAAATGTGCTGCACTAAAACTACAAGGGCTACGGCTTTCAAACGTTGCATACTTTGTGTCTATGCATGTTTCTACACAGTAGCATCGTCAAATCTGCCTATGTTTATATGATGGCCGCCATATTGGACGCTACTTTTCGGCAAAAAACTTTCACAGGCTTCTTTGCCATTTTGTGCCAAACCAAACTTAGCACATACAACATTTTAAGCGCTTGTTCTGAAGTGGCCTTTGGTTGTTGAACATTTTCTGTTCTTGGTCCTATGTCATAAGTCACGTGATGCGGCGGCCATATTGGATTGAAGATGTTTCTCGGAAATGTGCAGATTTTGTAGGGTAGGCATTTTTCGCAAGCCATAACTCTGAACGTATGAACTGCAGAACGCTGTAAATGTGCAGATATACAACATATACCTCAATTATTAATGTCCATAAGCTATGTTGCGATATCTTGATTAGTTACGGATATCTAGATGTTTGCTTCTGTTGTTTATTTTGTACTAAAATGTATTTTCAAAAAATCGCAGCAACATTACTATTTCACCTATGCAGCTAGCATCTGGCAGTACGTAGTAACTTGGTATGTTGAACATTTTTTGTTCTTGGGTTCATGTCAAAATGTGCATTGCTTGGCGGCCATATTGGATTTCGTCAGATTCTGATGATACTACATTATAAACAGCATAGCTGCTCGAGTTCTGCACAGAAGGCAGTAAAACCTGGCAGTATGCATCCACATAAGATGCTTAACATTTCGTGTTCTTACATGCATGTACAACATTGGATCGTTTGTCGGCCATAAGGCATTGAAAATTGCACAAATGCATTATGTGTCCTACAATCAAAATGCCTACCATTTCGCCTGGACGGCTCAAGTCGCTAAAATGCACCGTTTGGACACTTGAGACGGTGCGTCTGATAGCTGAAGGCCTGACGATTCCAGAACACTAATTGTTTTGAACGTAGACCCAAGGACAACGGAGCTACAACTATTTCTTCTCCGGAACTTCTTAAAATGTACATGACCCCGCGCCGACCAGGGGTCAAGTTTTCCTGTCCGCGGAGCTCATGTTTTCCAGCTTTAAACACCCGTAACTCGGAAAACAACCTTCCGATTTCGACCAAAATTGGGATGTGCATTTATGCCGCCAGTGTCAGTTGTGTGTACCAGTTGCAGCAACATAGCTTCAAAGACAACGGAGGGACAAGTAATATTCTATTTTCCTCACCACAGTTGCTAATCTTGATTGGTTCTCTACTGTGGGCTATGAAAATTGTCAGTGTATATGTCTATGGTTTGCTGATCATTTTTTATTCTAAGGTACATGTTAAAAATATCACCGTTTCGTGGTTAGAGGCAGCCCTGAAAATCCTACAAATCCACTCACTCGCTCGCCGACTTTGTGATGTCTGGAATGTGTCATAACTTTCTCGGAGATTTACGACACGGCAGATTGCCCGTGCAAAACATGCGACAGTCTGAAGGAAAGCGCAGGGACGATATCTGCTACAAAGCGTGGTCCACGTGCGGATATGGGAGACGTTGTCAGTTTCAATTGACAATGACGAGAGCTAGCGCTACACAACATTAAAATACACTGCAGTAGAGGTGCTTTTAGCTGGAAATTGTATCTACACTCACCCGAAAATAAACGTGCAATTACCCATACCATACAACACAATCCTTTGTTTCTAACCCTGAAAACATAAGAATTCAAAGTTTACCACTGAAGTATTTTTCATTACTGACAATGATATGATCCATATCAGCTATAACCTTTACTACTTTCGACATCAGGTACCAAATGTTTAGAAATTATCCAAGCCAAGGAGCCCTCAAGGTTGCCCGCAACTTTAATTTGTGTATGAATATTATTCGATTGTCGATAAATATCGGATGAATAACTAAAATATGATTTAAAATATGAAAGTGTTCAACACATTTCAGCTGAGTGGGGAGCGGTGACATATTGCTTGGATTACCTGCAAAACTCCGGACTCAACATACTTTAGGAGCAGCAAATGAATAGTGTGTTTATCGAATAATCATATTCGCGAACTGCGTTTTTCTGTAGCTGCGTTTAGTTGACTGTTACAATGGCGATATGTTTGGACCAATTCAGTGAATGACATTCATTATTTGGTCTGGCATTGTTTCATGATTGTGTTTCCTTTCTTCTTGTTGGGTTAACCAAAACTCTGGTCAAAGCGCCATAAAACCAAACACATTCACCCAGTCAACCAGTCACAGTTCTGTGTGCCCCCTTCATCAGGTACGACGATGTCGTACTGGCCGCAGTCGGTTTACTCATGACTGTCTGCTGAAAACAGATGGCGATGGACCTCCTATGTGTGTCTCTTGCGATGAAGCGTTCACCATCAACCATATTCCGCTTGACTGTGTGGACTTTTCAAATGCAAGTGATTCACATTATGATGCGACAAATCTGAAAGATCTGTTTCCCCGTGTGAGCAGACATCTCATTGTTAACTACTTGAGGGAACTAGACCTGTATTATAAATTGTAATAATATAATGTGAATGGCGGATTGCTTGTTTTTAAATTTTGTGTTATGTTTGCACTTAAAATGTCCATGTATGCAGACTTGGTATCGTCGCTATATGGCTGAGACAATGTTGATACGACGTAATACTCAACTCAACCCATCAGTTACCTTGTGAGGCAACCCTAACAAACACACCAGCCATGCTCTTGTCGCTGAAACGTTTTATTTGTCTAGTTAAATCTGGAAATCTACAACCCCTGAATTGTGAAATATCAAACCAGAAATGCTGAGGAAATGTCAAAAATACTCGCAAACGAGAACATTTTACAGACACGAGTTCATACCGGGTGAAAAGCTACCACAGCGTGGTGTATTACTTCCCTGTATCTGGGTAGAAACAGGGCTTGTTATGTTACATATAGGTATACTACCCGGACGTGAGTCATCTCGAGAGATGTGTAAACTGAGAACAAACTCCACGCCAGGGACAGTACACTGTTGAACCATCGCATACAAACGTAAGTATTAAATATATTTTAAACGTCTAATGTGTTATAATACAAGTGATTCTCGTTTTCTACAATGTGAACACATAACACGTCTGGGCTGTGTGTACATACATACATTTCCTTGCTTGATTCTACAATGTGAACACATAACACGTCTGGGCTGTGTGTACATACATACATTTCCTTGCTTGATTCTACAATGTGAACACATAACACGTCTGGGCTGTGTGTACATACATACATTTCCTTGCTCGATTCTACAATTTGAACACATAACACGTCTGGGCTGTGTGTACATACATACATTTCCTTGCTGGATTCTGCAATGTGAACACATAACACGTCTGGGCTGTGTGTACATACATACATTTCCTTGCTGGATTCTACGATGTGAACACGTAACACGTCTGGGCTGTGTGTACATACATACATTTCCTTTCTCGATTCTACAATGTGAACACATAACACGTCTGGGCTGTGTGTACATACATACCTTTCCTTTCTCGATTCTACAATGTGAACACATAACACGTCTGGACTGTGTGTACATACATACATTTCCTTGCTTGATTCTGCAATGTGAACACATAACACGTCTGGGCTGTGTGTACATACATACATTTCCATGCTCGATTCTGCAAAATCAGACACCCGGGTTCTGAAGTCTGTTATGTAATAATTTTGTATTCAAATGTTTGGTACATCATCACGAAGATCAGTGTATGGCTCCTTGTGTCCGTAGAGCTATAACGTTCGTAAGCCTATGGTAAACTCTAGAGTTACGATAGGTCGTAACATTACGAATGCTTTGTGGATGGGGACCCTGGTGACTTGTCACCTCGTTGCTTTTGAAAGTTAGGCTATAAGTAACACAATGCCGAGGTCGAATCCCGAAACCAGTGTCTCCTGCACAGGTGTCTCCGTCACATATTGCGTGTACATTGCTATCAGTTGAGTACACACTGAACTCATTCACTTACCTTGTGTAAACATCGTTGTATGCATCAGTGCACTTATGTCACTTCGACTGTTACCTACATATGTTACCAAACACGTCCTTGAGGCACTTTCGCTACAATCACCATGACCTCACTATGTCCACCATTTCAAACAAGGGCGGTGGGGTAGCCTAGTGGTGAAAGCGATCGCTCGTGACGCTGAACACCCGGGTTCGATTCCCCACATGGGTAAAGTGTGTGAAGCCCATTTCTGGTGTCCACCTCCCATTATTATACTGGAATATTGCAAAATGCGGCGTAAAACTAAACTCACTCGTTTCAAAAAATTAATTACAATTGAAATATAATTGGTGAAAAATACCACGCAAATCAATGAATATCGTGGCGTGATATAAAAACCTTCCATGTTCATACTTTCGTATCATGTACGCCGTGAACCCGTCAATAACGCCTGGTCGTCTCTCAGGCTATTTCGCTTTCCCTGGTTCGGCCTCAATACTTCCGGGTTTAATCAGTAGCGACAAGTGGTTGTGTCCTGCTAGTTAGGAGGTTATACGTTAATTCCAAGTATCAATACCGCTTATGAACATCCTGCACACTACAATGTTACGTTGTATTACCTTACTTGAGTGAGTGAGTTTAGTTTAACGCCGCATTTAGCAATATTATAGCAATTTCACGGTGGGGGTCCTAATTTGAGAAAAGTATAGAAGCGTTTCATTTTCACATGATGTGTACAGATTAGTCGCCCGATGTACAGCGAGTTAGATTGATGACATAGTGTTCCAGTCACCTCTACTTTATGACAGCGTGGGGCGGTGGGATAGCCTAGTGGTTAAAGCGTTCGCTTGTCACGCCGAAGACACGGGTTCGATTCCCCACATAGGTACAATGTATGTGATGACTCCTGCCGTGATATTGCTGGAATATTGTTAAAAACGGCTTAAAACCAACTCACACCCTTATGTCAGCCTAATGCTGGAGATTAATCCCGAAATAATGGCTACATTAGACTTTTATCATTTCGCTACCAGGTGCTTAACATTCTAAGTTGTTCACTCGTCAAGAGGGGACATGGGTTGACTACCCGTTATGTTTGTTTATGTTATATTATCTTACCGAACACCTCAATGTTGATTTTGAGGGAGTGAGTGAGTATGGTTTTACGCCGCTTTTAGCAATATTCCAGCAGCATCACTGCGCGTGTGTGTGTATGTGTGTGTGTGTGTCTAATTTTGAACTGTTTGAAGGTTGAACGTGTTACAGTGCATATATTTCTTCATACATTTTTATATTTTTCACAAATTATTCATAACAAAGAAAATTCGTATACGTTCAAGTTGCAGTGCATAGTGTGTCTTGTTTATAGCCCCGCGTATCAAGCGCAGTAGTAGGCAATTAGCAAACGCGTCCACGCCAACCTTAAACTAATTAATCAAAGATGAAGCTAGCGAGCTGTGTCGGCTCCGGCCTTTCTTCTCGGGTACATCCCTTGGTCAAAGCACAGATAAGTAGTCCCATCCCAGCAGGAGCATGTCTACCACCAACTAAGTCGTAATCGAAAATCAACTTTTGATGAACAAGATCGAGATTACCATCATGCCATCCTCTTTGTCCTGTCGTAAATGCCATGGTCAGGCGCTGACAGATATTTTGTTAAGCAGCTGGCGCAAGCTGACCGTGGCTACACCACAAAGAAAATCAAACCTTGTTAGGTAATCATCTTCTTACCACCAACCTCGTGTAGTATACTTTGTCAGCATAGGGTAGATAACGCATATGGAAACTTCAACTTTATAGAAACTTGATAATGACAAACGAGCAGAGCTGTGGGGTATAAAATCCTGGGTTCTTCCATCTCAGGCACACGTGCTTGAATAAACCCTGGATCTCATAGCTCTGGCTCCTTTCTTGTTTCAAGGTAAGAAACATTTAAACTTATTCTTGTTTAACTTGTTATTTCTTTGTAATTATCGTCTAGAAAATGTTAGAGTTAGGTTAGAAACATTCCTACAACATTGAAGCACTTTGTCATTGCAAATGCTAGCTCTAGATAACCGATTAATTATTAGGCACTACCCAGGGATATCTATTTATGCACATTGCGTCGTGGGCTCCTCAAGTTTATGTTTTTCATGTACAAACGAATAGTTCTTTTCTATGTTTCGACACACATGAGTGTATTCCCAGTCTTTTGTCTTGTTTTATTCATTTGCGTGTTAGTTCTGTATATGCAGGTTAGATTCTCGTTCAGTAGTCTAGATTCTAGTAGCTTAGTCACAAAAACAGTTCCGAGAGTTTATACAATCAATTCCAGCAAAGACGAAGTTTATGTATTTTACTATAGTCCGCCGATCAAATTATAGTCGTGTAGATTTACCTCAGATACGCGCTCACATGATAGGTAACATTTGTGTTTTGATATTTCACCAACACTATAAGTATTTGAATAATGATGTATTAAACGCTCCGTTCCGCGTGCAGTTGTATACCGTACAGAACAGTTTATACGCGAATCACATTACCGTAATCAGTAGAAAATGGTATTGTCTACTCTTCATATTACCAAAAAATATACATTCAAATCCGTGTGGTTTGCAATTACAGTCTTCGTTCCGTATTTGTTTAGCTCCGTAATTTAAGAAATACGCGTAGCCTATGACAACAGCGCCGTCCTAGTACATTATTACATATTCATTTAACTAAGTTACTGTCTTGTTTTGTAAAGCACAAAAATGTAGCACTACAGCATTTCATGTATTCTAGGTCATGGCTTAACTCCGTATATGTCGAAATTACACGTTGCCAATAGCAACATCACCGTCGAAATACATTTACCGTAGTCACCCAAATAATTCAGGATGGGACAAAGTAGTAGTACTCTAGCTAAAACTATATCGTCTGTCCCCGTAGTTACACATATTTATATCACTCTCTAGTTCCACTTACCGTATCTACCGAAATTATTGTATTGAGAAAATATATGTTAACATTACAGTTAGAATGCGTACAGTCAATACCGGAGTTAAATGGTATATGTCAATTCTGAGCACTTCGCGCCGTTTACCGTATTTGCTCAAGGCATGTTTGTTGATAACGGAAATTACTTACACAAGTCATAAATCGTTACCGTAGCTAATGCATTAAGCGCGACATACCGTAATATTAGTAAATTCCTACCGTAGTCAATACACTAAGCGCAACATACCCTAATAGTCATAAATTCCTACCGTAGTTAACGCAATAGGCACTACATACCGTAATTGTCATAAATCGCTACCGTAGTTAACGCATTAGGCGCAACATAACGTAATAGTCATAAATCCGCACAACAGTTAATGGACTAGGCACTACATGCTGTAATTAAACTGTTGGGCGCTCCACTCAGTACTTGTTCTTTGCAATTGTTGTTGATGATTAATTTATCCGTCAGGTTAGGTTATTTATCAGTACCGTAGTTACTCAAGAAAATGTTGTATTATTTGTATTATGTTTCTGTAAGCAGTTACCGTACATACCCTGTTGTACCACACATGGCTTATATTACCGGACTTAGATATAAACTGTATTAGGATATCATTGATTACTATTTCTATTATTGTATGTCATTATTATGTATGAACTGATGTATATTGAATGTCATGCAAGACACTTGCTTGAATAAACCCTGGATCTCATAGCTCTGGCTCCTTTCTTGTTTCAAGGTTTCAAGGCTTGCTCCCTATAGCTAATTCCCCAAATCGAGGCCTGACAGCACCTTTAGCACACATAGCGCTAAAGGTCGTCCAGCAACGGACCACAAGGCTGTCTTAATTGGTGGAGAATCCGGGTATCGATCCTCGATGCCTGGAGCCAACCCTGAAAACTACAAGAGGAGACTGAGAGGCTTCCGTACACCTGAGTCCCCTCTAGCTACACCACCTCCACAGTTCGACACAACATCACGCCTGACGACACCATCACCCCCTTTATCAACGTACGAGACGAGGTCAGACATCACATCACAGTCCTTCGCCAGCTCGTCTGATAACACCCAGCAACATCCAACAGCAATGGCTCAAGTACACCTCCCTAAGTACAATGGACAACAGGATGCTGAAAGTTGGTGGGCAGATTTTGCCAACTTCAACATCCTCCATGGACACTCTGACTACAGATCCTGTAGAATTCTGCCCTTCTACTTGGACGGGTCTGCAAAGGTGTGGTTTCAAGACCTACCTGAAACCACACAACTGGACATGCAGTCGTTGAAGGCAGCCTTTCATCAACGTTTCCGGCGATCCTCGGCCTTTGACATGGGCCTTCTACACATGGCACAGAAGGAGCACGAAAAGGTAGAAGATTTCATCACCAGGGTGCAATCATCCACGTTACACTCCACCTTGCCTCAATCTGTGATAGTGGCCATTGCAATCAATGGGCTACTCCCACAGATTAAGCAGTGGGTGTACACGAAGGAGCCTGCAACCCTGGACGAGGTTCGTCACCAGGCACAGCTGGCCGTACAGTCACAGGCCCCCAGCACAGCAGAGGTCGGCTTGGTCCAACAAGTTGAACAACTAACGAACTTGGTGGCCACGCTGATTACAACAAATAAGGCCTGTGCTGTACAGTCAGCAATCCCTTCATCCAGCCCACAGCAGCAAGAGCCCCGGGACCACCACCAACAGCAACAACACCCATACCAACAACCACCACCGCTGCCACCACAACCACAGCAGCAGTACCAACCAGCGCCACCACCACAGCAGTACCAACCACCACCACTGCCACCACAGCAGTACCACCCAGCGCCACAGCAGTATCCAGCTTCAGCTCCCCCCTCTACAGCCATACAGCACAGCGCAGCAACACCCACAACCCTTCCCTTACCAGCCTGGCTCCAGCAACAGACGACTGTCAACACCACAGCACCTTCGAGGCAGATGTCGCGGATGTGGTGAGTTTTTTCGGTTCCCTCACAATTGCCCTCACAGAAACACAATATGCAGTTACTGCGGTTTAACAGGTCACCATGCTAAAGTTTGTCTGCGTGCATACTATGCTCAAGGTAGGCAGTCACAATAGGGACTCGCGCCTGATTCTCAGCATTCTGGGGTCAGGCAAGAGTCAGATTTTGTATCTCTTGTGGCACCCTTGACAAAGAACACTGTTCATGTCAAGGTGAAACAAGTCAGAACATTAGCTCTTGTTGACACAGGTGCCTCAGTTAGCTGTGTCAGCATGGGTTACTTACGCAAGATAGGTATCAAACCTTTTCATTTAGGTCCATCTCACCTCACTGAAATCATTGGTGTAGGAGGTGAAAAAACACTCTGTGCTAGGTTCTATCTCTCTTGACATCAACATAGGTCACATCTATCTCTCTCAAACCTTTCATGTCTTCCATAACCTACATCACTCACTCATCTTAGGCATTGACTTCCTTGAGTCCAACAAAGTCACCATAGACCTGCCCTCAAAGTGCTTACACATACACGAAGGTCTTGTGTCTGTCTCTCTGGCATCAATCAATGGCGGTTATGTAAGGCCATACAAATCTGTTGTCATTCCTCCACACTCTCAAGCTGACATTCCCATCAAAATTTCTCATTGTCAACAAGGTCAAGTTTTTCTCTTGGAACCCGTCCCAGCACTAAATGACATGGAGCTCCAAGGTGCCAAATGTCTCATTACAAACCACCCCAAATCAGTTTGCATGAGATTACTTAATGCAAGTGACAGCCATGTCACACTGTTTTCTAAAACTGTCATTGCTGTTGCCTCAGAGATTGACCCTACATCTGTCCTTGACCTCCCTGACGCGCGTCTGATTCTGACTCTCCTTCTACAAGTGCTAACACAACACATTCACAAGACATTGAGTTTGATCTCAGTGATGCTGATCTCACACAGGAACAAAGAAAACATTTACATGCATTTCTACAATCACAAAGGTCAGTTTTTGCCACAGATTTGTCAGACTTAGGACACACTCACTTACATCATCACAAAATAGATACAGGTGATGCCAGACCCATTAGACTCCCTTTTTACAGACAAAATGCAGCCATTAGGAAAGAATGCTCTAGACAAGTCCAAGAAATGTTAGAAGCTAATATCATTCAGCCTAGTTCTTCTGAGTGGCACTCTCCTGTTGTCATGGTTAAAAAACGTGACTCTTCTTACCGTTTTGCCGTAGATTATAGACGCCTCAATGCAGTTACCAAGCCCATATTTTTCCTCTACCACGTTTTGAAGATGTTGTTGATGCTGTAGGCGATAGCCATGCCAAAATTTTAGTGTTCTTGACTGTGCTAGTGGCTTTGGCAAATACCACTTCACCCCGAAACAAAACACAAATCAGCATTCATTACACCTGATGGCGTGTTTGAATGGAATCGCCTCCCCTTTGGTCTCAAAAATGCCCCAATGGCTTTCCAGCAAACAATTTCAGAGGCACTAAAAGAAATGAATTGGCGTTACATATTGATATATGTTGATGACATCATAATATTTTCCAAAACCTTTTCGGGAACATCTGAGTCACCTCAAGGCAGTATTTCAAAAGATCAGAGAAGCAGGCCTCACTCTAAAACCCAGCAAGTGCAAATTCGCCACAAAACAAGTCACCTATTTAGGTCATATCTTCAGCAAAGATGGCATCCATGTTGATCCTTCAAAAATAGATTCGGTCACACACATCCCACCTCCTAAAAATGTCCATGATGTGCGCCATTTCCTGGGCTTGGCATCATATTATCGCAAATTTGTGTCCAACTTTTCTGGTATAGCCTCCCCACTGTTTAACCTTCTGAAAAAAAGATGTGTCATTTGAATGGTCTGACCATTGTCAGCAGGCATTTGAAAAGCTGAAACAAGCTCTTACAACTGCACCTATCCTTGCATACCCTGACCAAACAAAGCCCTTTATACTCACAACTGATGCATCACAAACTGCAATAGGGTACATTTTAGGCCAACTTGATTCACAGGGCAGAGAACGAGTAATCTGTTATGGCGGTCGCTCTCTTCACACTACAGAAAAGAATTGGGGAATCACACATTTAGAATGCCTAGCCGTCCTAGAGGGTATCAAAAACTTCAGGGTGTATCTTGCCAATGGTTCATTTTCTGTCTACACAGACCACAAGGCTCTTACTTGGCTAAAGAAAACGAAACATGACTCTGGTCGGCTTAGTAGATGGTCCCTGATGCTGCAAGAATATGATTTTGAGATTATACACAGACCAGGCAAATCTAACACAAATGCAGATGCCCTATCTCGCATTGCACATGCAGAACAGGTACATGAACCCAACACTGAAGACATACCTTCCCCACCCATTTCAACAAAACCAATCTCTTCACCATGCCAATATGCACAGGTAGCTGCCACTGCTTCCTCTCCACTCTTACCCACTCCAACTTCACATACCACATCCCAGTCAAGCAACCCCATCAAGCAAGTGTCATTTCTACACCCCGAGAGCAACATGAGGTCTACAACCTCGACTGCCTCCTCTCAACATTATGCTCATTCTAATGCAGGCATCATGAGGTCTACACCCTCGACTGCCTCCTCTCAACATTATGCTCAATCCAATGCAGGCATCATGAGGTCTACACCCTCGACTGCCTCCACTCGCAATTCTTCCCATTTTAATGCAGGCAACATGAGGTCTACACCCTCGACTGCCTCCACTCGCCATTCTACCAATTTCAATGCAGGCAACATGAGGTCTACACCCTCGACTGCCTCCACTCGCCATTCTACCAATTTCAATGCAGGCAACATGAGGTCTACACCCTTGACTGCCTCCACTCGACACTCTACCCATTTTAATGCAGGCGACATGAGGTCTACACCCTCGACTGCCTCCACCCGCCATTCTACCAATTCCAATGCAGGCAACATGAGGCCTACACCCTCGACTGCCTCCACCCGCCATTCTACCAATTCCAATGCAGGCAACATGAGGCCTACACCCTCGACTGCCTCCACCCGCCATTCTGCCAATTCCAATGCAGGCAACATGAGGTCTACACCCTCGACTGCCTCCACCCGCCATTCTCCCAATTCCAATGCAGGCAACATGAGGCCTACACCCTCGACTGCCTCCACGCGCCCATATGCACATTTGGCCTCAGGCAACACGAGCTCTACACGCTCAAATGCCCCCTCTCATCCACATGCTCTTTCAAAACCAGGCAACATGAGGTCTGCACCCTCGAAAGCCTTATCGCACAAACATCAACAAGGTCGACAATTCATGTCTCGTCCCTCCAGTCAACTAGTGTCTACATGTTCGGACAAATTATCTCTGTCCTCTCAAGACACCATTATACAGCACACTCATCACGCCATCACACTCAAGTCCAAAACTACATCACATTCAAATACTGACAATCCACGACTTCATTCACACAATGTTTCTACAGAAGACACCTGCAGAGATGACGTGTCATCCTCTATATCTGTAGACTTTGTCTACAAATCAGGTCCAACCCCCCCTGGTCCTATGGTTTTCACTATAGGCACTGATCTAGACGATGAAGGCTTGGCAGAAAACAACGTAAGTCATCAGACCTTCGTCCAATCATTGACTACATTGAGAAAGGTGAAATTCCTCCACCTATACAGATGCTCAAGTAAAGGGTCTAGCAGGCCTTTCTCAGGAGTATGACATTCGTGACGGTATTCTGTACCATTTCTATCATGCCAAGCATAGAGGTCAGAAAACAACCGCCCTCCCATGGTCACGCAGCTAGCTGTCCCCGTTTGCTGTCGCAAAGAGCTTCTTTTGCTTACCATGATTCCAAAGCTGGTGGTTGCCACTTTGGACGAGACGCCACACGTCAAACAATACTCACTAAGTATTATTGGCCAGGCCTATACCAGGATATTGAGAATTATATCAAGTCCTGTGATGACTGTCAACGCTCCAAAAGAAGGACAAATGCTGCCAGCACCAATGGTGCCTATGCCTATTGAGGACACATTCTCTCGTGTCCATGTTGACATCCTTGGTCCACTACCTGAGACTAAAGAAGGCTACAAATATGTTCTCCTTGCCGTTGATTCCTTCTCTCGCTGGACTGAAGGTTTCCCAATGCGCACTCAAGAAGCATCTGAGGTTGCATCAATCCTGTTTAATGAGGTGTTTTCACGATTTGGTGCTCCTCGTACACTTCTTACTGACCGAGGTAGGCAGTTCACGTCCAAGTTGGTAAATGCCCTCTGTGAACTCTTGGCATATCAAACACTATTACACTTCATCCTATCACCCCCAAACCAATGGCATGTGTGAGAGGAGGAATAGTGTAATAGAACAGGCTCTCCGAACATATGCTGACCCTGATCAAACCAACTGGGCCAAACTCATTCCATGTGTAATGATGGCCATGCGCAATGTACCTTGTCAATCAACTGGATATTCGCCACACTACCTTCTGTTTGGGAAGGAAATGAATCTCCCTTTTTGACACTACCTTACTGCCCAAATCTACTCTTGGCAAGGATGCACAGGGTCATCTGCAAGATCTCTTAACAAACCTCAGTGTGGCTAAATCACTTGCAAAGGACAACATGTCTGCTGCACAGGACAAAAGCAAGGGTCTTCAGGATATCAGATCCAAGGAGCCTTCCTACTCTGTTGGCGATCAGGTTCTAATGACTGATCCCACAGTCAAAACCGGCCTTTCACCCAAACTATCAAAGAAATGGATAGGGCCTTACAGAATCATTCGCATTGGTCTAAACCACACATACAAACTCATGAATGCAAGCACAAACAAGGAACATAAATCATTCATACATGCCAACAGACTCAAGCCTTATACACCTCCCACTCCTCGTATGCAAGTGTCACAACCCACCCAGCATCTGGCAACACCTACTCAGTCAACATCCTCCCAGCCTGACAATGCACATAGACAAGGCTCACAAACAGCTACTCCAACTCCGTCAACAGCCTCACAGCCAGACAATCTTATCACAACACAGCACATGTCAAGCCAAGAACAAGATAATGAACCAGACAACACACACCCATCATCTTCCCAACAAGATGATCAACTGTATGCGGTAAAACGCATTCACAAAGCCAAAAAAGCGATCAGGAGAAACCCATTACTTAATTGAATGGGAAGGTTACCCACAGCGTACCTGGGAACCAGCCTCTAACCTTAGTCCTGAAATGATAAGTGATTACCACACTTACAGAACCCGATTGGGCCACAGACGAAAACGGAAGCACAAATATTTTGCAAAATCATAGATCATGACCTTCCATGGTATTCCTCCTGAAAACATGTCATCTTCGGTCAAGGTAGATGAGCTCTGACCAACCCTTACAGGTAATCATATTACCTTGTGTTTTATAAGTGCTACGCTGTGAAATGTTGCGGCCACAACTTTCCTGCATTATGGTCATCCCATCTGACTTGTCCCTTGGTTTCTTTTTGTCGTAGGTCCATCATGGGGAGCCACTATCCTATCGTTACTGCTGCTATTTGTGAATCCTGCCCTGGCTGAAAAAACCGATCCAGCGACTAAATTATGGGGTACTGTTTAAGCCATCAACCCCTGTCCATTTTGCAACCGAATACTGGCTTCACACATATGAGATTAGGCTACCATCTAACCCAACCATCCCTTCCTTGTCAACATGCCCCACTTCAAATGCTACATGCCTTCTCATCCAACAAATTCAAACACACCTTCTTTCTCTGCAAACCAAATGTATCTCACACCTCAACACAACGCGTACACAGATCAAACAGTTGATTCCAGAATCAAAACTGAAATCTCCTTCCAGGTCCAAACGGGCACTTTTAAGCTTTGTTGGGGCCTTTTCTAAGACTCTGTTTGGCACCGCCACTACAGGCGATGTCAACATCCTTGCACAGCACATTAACACACTCACAAAACATGAAATGAATGTTATCAATACACTTCGACAGCACTCCCAACACCTCTCTTCTTTCATGCAACTCATTGACAAACGGTTCACAATGCATTGCAAGGTATCAAAGCCAACCATGACACCATGCAATATGTTACACAAACCATTAACAGAAATACCAAATCTCTCCAAGCAACGTTTGTTTTACTTTCTACTCTCCTAACTGAACAAATACGACATGCTTATGATATTGAGCATCAATTGGATCAACTAAAATCAGGCATTTTAGATTTAGTTCAAGGTCGTCTGTCACCACTCCTTCTTTCTCCTGAAGTCTTAAAACAAACAATCCATCATCTATCGCGTCTCCTATCTGAAAAGTACAGAGGATTCCACCTTCTACAAACTGATCCGTCTTTTTATTATGCACATGCCCAATTCTTATATGCTAGAACCAAACTAAACATCTATGTGTCCATCAAATTTCCCATTTCTTCTATCAGCAAGCCTTTTCATCTCTACAAAATTCTTTCACTCCCTGTACCTGTCAATCAAACATCCTCTCACTCTCTACTCAGCTTCTGGATCTCCCATCATATTTTGCTATCTCATTTGATTCTCAGCACTATGCTACACTTGATACTTCTCAGCTATCATCTTGCACAGGTCGGTCACTTCTTCACTGTCCTTTTCGCCTTCCCTTCAAGCTTCGAACAATCCATCGTGTGAAATTGCTCTCTTCCAAGATAGAAGAAGTGATATCAAATCCATGTGCAATTTTAGATACATAACCCAGCCACAACCATCTCAACTTATTCCCGTTGATTCTTCCCATATTCTGGTCTACCAAATACCCTTTCTCTCGCTAACATGCCCAGGTCATCGTCGTATGGTACCTGGCTGTACCTTCTGTGTTCTTGGCACTCCCTGTTCTTGTACGCTTCCACGGAAACACTCTATTATCCTGCAGCCTTTGGCACCTGTCACAACACATCTGAAAAGCTGACACGTTTGCACCCTGTGAACCTTGCTCTCCTACAGCATTTCTTTGATCCTTCAACCCTTGCTACCATTGCAGGTGACACTAATTTCAAGAAGGCCATCCAAATTCAAATTCCGGATTTTCATATCTATTCCCACAAAATTTCCAAAATACTTGCTCAAGATAAGAATACCCATTTAAGTCTCAGACGAATTGCTGAGCGGGCCAAAAATGATCAGACCATCTTCCAGAATCTAGCGGAACCCCTCCTAGATGGTCAGATTGCTGTCCCTAGCTCATGGCCCGACACAAACACCATTATTGTCCTCATCAGCACCAGTATATCGCCTCCTCTCTATCTGTTTGGTCATTTGGATGTTCTTCAAACTACGCACTCTCTCGGCAGCATTTGTTTTAATGTCCCACGCTGCTCCTGTCAAATCTGCTTTACTTCCAAACTTTAACTACGATGCCTACACATCTACTACCATTAATCCCTCTGATCTTGTAATCACTACTTTAACTGACTACCATGTCTCCATTCTGTTAGGGATCCTGACTGTCCTCCTGACAGCACTTCTCATCTTTGTCTTTTACACACAGTATTCTCGACCTAACAACTGTCTATTCCTAGAACTCACTACTGGTCCTGAATGTGTGACTATTCCATTTTTTCCACTCACACTGTGTCCTTCCTACTGGCGCATCCAACCTCCTTCTGTCATAGAAGACCTTCAACTCTCAGGATATTTCTTTCCCACTCTCACACTCCACTGGCCTGATTTCCATGTCACCAATAAACTGACCCACCGTTCACTCAACATCCCCAAATCAATCTCGGTCTCCTATCTCACTTCCCGCAAATTACGCAAACTCTTTCAGCAACCGTTTACCGCATATATTTTACTTGTCCACCATGGGTATTTTCAAGTTTTGGAACCGACTGGCATGGTCTTTTAAAGGTCTTTTAAAGGGCAAATTGTTAGGAACGCTAAAAACTCCCTCATCATTCAACCTGTCTCAAGTATATACTATGTATCTTTTCACCCTTTTTCAGGTTCCTTTTTTAAAGACTTGTCCATCTTTTTAAATTGTCCCTGATTTCTTCTACTCCCATGTGTATTTGTATTTCAGGTCAAATAATTGTATTTCAATTCTTGTACCATAATTGTTTTAAATATACCACCCCTATGTCCATCCTATTTTGCTTGTTTTGATCATTGTGTATACGTTTGTCAAACGCTATCATGCGCACCTCTTTGATTCTCATTGTACATCTTGGTATTTGTAACCCTTTCCTGTTTTTGTAAAAGCTTTTGAGGACAAAAGCTCCACGACGCATAGGGTATTGTTACAGTGCATATATTTCTTCATACATTTTTATATTTTCACAAATTATTCATAACAAAGAAAATTCGTATACGTTCAAGTTGCAGTGCATAGTGTGTCTTGTTTATAGCCCCGCGTATCAAGCGCAGTAGTAGGCAATTAGCAAACGCGTCCACGCCAACCTTAAACTAATTAATCAAAGATGAAGCTAGCGAGCTGTGTCGGCTCCGGCCTTTCTTCCTCGGGTACATCCCTTGGTCAAAAGCACAGATAAGTAGTCCCATCCCAGCAGGAGCATGCACCTACCACCAACTAAGTCGTAATCGAAAATCAACTTTTGTTGAACAAGATCGAGATTACCATCATGCCATCCTCTTTGTCCTGTCGTAAATGCCATGGTCAGGCGCTGACAGATATTTTGTTAAGCAGCTGGCGCAAGCTGACCGTGGCTACACCACAAAGAAAATCAAACCTTGTTAGGTAATCATCTTCTTACCACCCACCTCGTGTAGTATACTTTGTCAGCATAGGGTAGATAACGCATATGGAAACTTCAACTTTATAGAAACTTGATAATGACAAACGAGCAGAGCTGTGGGGTATAAAATCCTGGGTTCTTCCATCTCAGGCACACTTGCTTGAATAAACCCTGGATCTCATAGCTCTGGCTCTTTCTTTGTTTCAAGGTAAGAAACATTTAAACTTTAGTCTTGTTTAACTTGTTATTTCTTTGCAATTATCGTCTAGAAAATGTTAGAGTTAGGTTAGAAACATTCCTACAACATTGAAGCACTTTGTCATTGCAAATGCTAGCTCTAGATAACCGATTAATTATTAGGCACTACCCAGGGATATTTATTTATGCACATTGCGTCGTGGGCCCTCAAGTTTATGTTTTTCATGTACAAACGAATAGTTCTTTTCTATGTTTCGACACACATGAGTGTATTCCCAGTCTTTGTCTTGTTTTATTCATTTGCGTGTTAGTTCTGTATATGCAGGTTAGATTCTCGTTCAGTAGTCTAGATTCTAGTAGCTTAGTCACAAAACAGTTCCGAGAGTTTATACAATCAATTCCAGCAAAGACGAAGTTTATGTATTTTACTATAGTCCGCCGATCAAATGATATTCGTGTAGATTTACCTCAGATACGCGCTCACATGATAGGTATAACAGTAACATTTGTGTTTTGATATTTCACCAACACTATAAGTATTTGAATAATGATGTATTAAACGCCCGTTCCGCGTGCAGTTGTATACCGTACAGAACAGTTTATACGCGAATCACATTACCGTAATCAGTAGAAAAATGGTATTGTTAATACCAGAAAACATACACATCCAAACCGTATGTGGTTTGCAATTTCAGTCTTCGTTCCGTACTTGTTTAGTCTGCACTCCACGAAATCTCGCGCAGCCTATGACAACAGCGCCGTCCAGTACATTCACTACATATCAAGTTAACTAAGTTACTGTCTTGTTTTAGAAGCACAAAAATGCAGCACTACAGCATTTCATGTACACCAGGTCAGCGTATTAACCCTGCATATGTCGAAATGCCACGCTGCCAATAGCAACATCACCGCTGAAATGGTACTACCGTAGTCACCCAAATAATTCCAGGATGTGGACAGTAGTAGCAATTTCTAGCTAAACCTATATCGTTCGGTCCCCGTAGTTACACATATATTACATCAATTTCTAGTTCCACCTACCGTATCTAGCGAAATGGCTGTATTGGAGAAAATATGGCGTAACATTATAGTTAGAATGCAATACAGTCAATGGCTTTGAGCAATGGTATATGTCAATTCTGAGCACTTTTCGCCGTTGACCGTATTTGCTCAAGGCATGTTTGTTGATAACGGAAATTACTTACACAAGCTCGGCAACGTTACCGTAGCTAATGCATTAAGCGTGACATACTGTAATATTAGTAAATTCCTACCGTAGTTAATACACCAAGCGCAATATACCCTTCTAATAGTCATAAATTCCTACTCGTAGTTAATGCAATAGGCACTACATACCGTAATTGTCATAACTCGCTGCCGTAGTTAACGCATTAGGCGCAACATAACGTAATAAAGTTTCATAAATCCGCACAACAAAGTTAATGGACTAGGTACTCCATGCTGTAATTAAACTGTTGGGCGCTCCACTCTGTATTTGTTCTTGCGTAATTGTTGTTGATGATTACTTTATCCGTCAGGTTAGGCTATTTATCAGTACCGTAGCTACCAAGAAAATGTTGTATTATTTGTATTATGTTTCTGTAAGCAGTTACCGTACATACCCTGTTGTACCACATGGCTTATATTAATGGGAC